>NC_083581.1:29306699-29499199 GCF_027579695.1 Neoarius graeffei | reverse complement strand
AAAAGGAATTCTATTTGTTCAGCACCTCGCTGTCGCACGTCTGAGCTCGTCGAAAGCTCTCAGTGGGAATCGGTGCCGAAAGGACAAGTCCCCCATCACAGCTCAGGGATCACAGACAGTCCTGCTTTGATGTGCCTCACCCAACAACTTCGCGCTCACCCCGTCTTTGCTCCTGCTGAGTGCCAAGATGTTCTGCGAGGAGAAATTCCTGGCTATAGTACAAGATCACACCGGGCCCCAGTCAGGCCATGGTGAGAACTGCTGGATGGCTGAATGTGGGTGGCTGCACTAGAGCTTGATCTCCTGTTTTTCTACCCGTTTTTATGTTTCTCTTTCATCTCGGTCTTCACACTGCATCGTGGGAGCTGTCGGCATGTGTCATTGCAGAGAGAATGATCAGCGCGACTTGTCTGAGGCTGGTCTTTCCAAATGACGCAAGGAACGGGAGTTTCAGATCTCGGCGCCCTTTCATGATGGTTTGATGGCTTGCTGAAGGCTGGATGTTGGTTAAAAAAATACGGGTGTTGATCATGCTGTGGTACGGTACAGCTTGGTTTAGAACATTCAGTTATCCTGCATATTGTCATTTCCTCTGGCAAGTGACCCATGACTTAAGTACCTGTGCTCCTGAATTTGGCTCGTGCAAACCATTGATTGGTCAAGTACAGCTGTTACAGGGTTGTCCTGATCAGGGCCGCTGACAGCTTTGGCTGGGCCCGGGACAAAATGCTCTGAATGGGCCCCCCCTAACAACCCACCCCCGGGCCAACCCACACACACACCCACCTCTCTTATCCCGGTCTCTACTCACTCCAACCCTTAAATGACAGGTATTCAAAAAGGTATTCCTAAACTCGTGGATAGTCTACTATACTCACGCGATTGGGGTGCTCTTGAAGGAGCAGCGATGGACGGGGGATTTCGGGCAGGGCTGAGGGCGAACATGGTATACTGTGCGTGCGTGCGTCCTGTCCAGTGTGAAAAGCAGAGAAGAACACACCGCTCGAGAAACGGCGGGATATGATTGCGGGCTAATGTGAATATTCTTAGCTTCAATCAGATATATGAAACACAATGTTATTAAGCCATTGTGGTTATGAAATGATTCATTGCCCTGTGCGTTTGATATGGTGTTCAGTGTGACGTGCTCTCCCCTCGTTTGTAACATGAATTGCATGCCGCGGTTGGGGTTACTTTACGGGGCTGGAAAAAGTTGGCTGTGTCTTACCTGACTCAGCTGCCCCACTGCCTTTGCTAGTGCCTGCTGCATCATCCCAATCTTTTTTTTTAAATATTTATGCAGTGAGCCCCTGAGTCTCTTGGTTTCTTCCTCTCTTTTTCTCTTTTCTTTTCTTTTCTGTGCTCCTGACTTGTGCATGTTGGCAAATGGCACGCACGCTGATTGTCGAAGCGCTATGATCGAACGATGTCGTTTTTTTCCCCTTAATCAAAGAGTCAGACCAAACCATTTTTGCATTCGGGGTGGTAGGGGGTTCTTGACGCCTTTTTCAAAGACAATAAAGGCAAAAGATCTAGAAATCATTTATTAAATGCAAATATAGCACATTTCTCCCCCAAATCAACACATTTTGAAATGAAATAAAATAATTTAATCGCAATTTCATGAGAGCCCAGTTCTGGGCCCTCCCATTCCTGGGCCCGGGACAACATACCCTTTTGTCCCCCCACTGTTGGCGGGCCTGGTCCTGATGATGATAAAGAAACTCATGAGTACAGAATAGTGAGCTCCAATAGTAAGAGCGTGAGTGATTGTACCGTATTATCACTATAGTTTTTAAAATAAAGTCTTCAAGTTGGGCAGAATCCTAATGGTTTTCCTATTTACGTTTTTTTTTTTTCTTCACCACAGAATAATGTGAAGGTATCGCTCTATCTGGTGCAAAACCGTTAAAAGCGGCTATGCCACAGGGAAAAAGTCTTTTTGGATTTGCCCTGAAGTTTTTCAAGGTGGCAGGTCATACATGTACACACGGACTCGCTAATTTTAAGGACTCGTGACTCGACTTGGACTTGAGCACTGATGACTCGGACTCGTGCATTAACTGCATTAGGACGTGTAAAGTGGAGACGAGGACCTTGGATTTTTTCTTTATTTTTTTGTAACATACCATAATAATTTGGCATAAGATATTTATATCTACATTAATTTTGTACTAATTTCATGCAAGCGTGTCACACCTGCGCTCCTTGGCGCTTGCATCAGATGGACTCTCAGGTGCGCTCTGGACAGTGCGCTCGCCAAGCGACTTGCACGTGATTAAGGCTCAATCAGTGCACCTGTATAAAAACTGTGAAAATGCACCTACTTTGCGAAGTATTGAGTTGCGTTGCTGACACGTTACCGAGCCTTATTTCCTTGTTTGGTTTCCTGGTCCCTGATTTCTTGCCGAGTCTACGATAGCCTGTTTGTGCCTCACTTGACCTATTGCCTGTTTTACAATTTTGCCTGCGTTTCGTCTTCACTTGTATTAATAAACACACCTTCTGCACTTGCATCCGTCTCCCAACCATCTCTGGCAGAATATTTTGCACTCCCTGACAAAGAGAACGCACATTCACCTGTTCATACGTCATGTTCAGGAACAAACTAACATTAATGGCGCTAAAACAGCCGCCGTCAAATGGTGCAGTTGGAGTCTTGTTCTCGGACTTGACTCGGATCAGTTGTGGACGAGACTTGACGTTTTCTTTCTTGACTTGGACTTGAACACTGGGGACTTGAGACTGGACTCCAACTCAAGGTTTAGTGACTCGACTACAACACTGCATAAAGGTAAGAGCTTTTCAAAGCACAGGCGATGGAAAGTAAGCTACACCAGCCTGGCTTTCCATTTCTAAGGCTTTCCACTAGATTTTGGGGCGTGGCTGTGGGGATTTGTGTTCATTCAGCCACAAAAGCATTCGTGAGATCAGGCACTGATGTTGATGAGGAGGCCCAGGGTGCAGTTCATCAGCGTTTCAGTTCATCCCAAAGCTGTTCAGTGGGGTTGAGGTCAAGGCTCCGTGCAGGACACTCGAGTTCTTCCACTCCAACCTTCATCTTCGCAAACCATGTCTTTGTGCACGGGGACATTGTCATGCTGATACAGATTTGGGCGTCTTGGTTCCAGTGAAGGGAAACTGTAATTCTACAATCCACAGAAATATTCTATAAAATTGTGTGATTCCAACTTTGTGGCAACAGTTTGGGGAGCTACATGTGGGTGTGATGGTTGTGTGTACACATACTTTTGGCTTTGTAGTGTATATGAGATTTGAAGATTGTGAAATGGGAATCTTTAATATTCATTGTCTTTCCAAGCATCAGCTAGGAATTGGAGATGCATCACCATGACCACTACATGCGCCCCCCCCCCCCCCCCAAGTATTTTTATGCTTGTGTATGTTGCATTAAAGTATTTTATTCGTTTACTCGAAACTGGTCTACCAGTCGTAGACTGAGAAGTGCACTATAAACCAGCTCACTCAAATTTTCTCAGAAACATTTTGCCCTGCCGTGCTCACCACCTTGAGAAGATCAATCTGAAATCTGCTAAGAGGCAGGAAAGCATTGATTTATGAGTAGAGCTTTATGGTACCATAAAGTAATTTACCTTTGCCCGTTTTTTCCACTTTTCTCAGGCGAAATGTCAAACAAGGCTGTCTTGATTAGGGCTTTAGCTCAACGGGTGTCTTAGTTGGAAAAGAAAATGAAACCATTTGTGGACTGTACTCCACATTCATTTGACTGAGTGTCCATGAACTGTCTTGAGAGCTGTGATTTGATTCTGCATATTAATGTATTTGCTTTTGAAACAGGAAGCTAGAGAAGTTGAAGTGCTTGACTGATTTACACAACAGTCAGGAGTGTTTGAGATGTACTCCAACCCCACCAAATCTAAGCAACTTGACAGGACCGTAGTGAACCAACTGAGGACAATGAAAAGATTAAGAGATGACTCAAGCTCACCTTCATCCAAACTATAACTTGGATGATATGCTTTTGTGTTGTGCCATACTTTTAAAGCGAACGTGAACCCTCAATAGTGCTACAGGGTCATTATCTGGAGGCATCTGATGCATCTGGATGGTTGATTAAAATGTTATCCTTACTGATGGAGAAGCCTTGGTGATGTATAAAACTGGAATCCCATTCTCAGTCAGTCTGGCCTCTAAGAATAGCCAAGTGGCACAAATTCAACCTTGTTCCGAGTAAATTAACTTAGAGCATTTATTGTCCTCCAAGGGGCAATATTTGGGAAAGGGACTAGTCTGCAGGAAAATGTGCAGCCAAAGATTGAGCTGTCAGGCAAGAGGAAGGCCAAATAAGATTTTAATGGATGTGGTTTGAGAGGACATGCAGGTGGTTGGCGTGACAAAGGAAGATGCTGAAGACAAGATGAGATTGAAACGGAGGATCTGCTGTGGCGACCCCTAACAGGAGCAGCTCAAAGAAAAGACACAGCCAAAAAAAAAAAACACCGATGAACTGTGTTTGCTGGAGTTGTTACTGTAGAGCAAGACTGATTAGATAAACAGAAGACTAGTACAGGATTAGTCATTAGAAATAAAACTAGGGCACTTAGAGTGCATACCTCCGCCAAGCTACATATTAGAATATCCACAAAAAGTTCCTGGAACCATGTACATATCTGGATTTGCATCAAAATCTAGTCAATTGTTCCTTGGCCCATGATCCATCTTTCCACCAAATTTCATCAAAATCTGTTCACTACTTTTTGAGTTACGTTGGGAAAAGGCAAACAACAAAAAAAAAATCTTGGATCCACATACATTTCTGGATCCACATACATGTCTGGATCCTGGATCCACATACATATCCAGATTTGCATCAAAATTGAATCAATTGTTCCTTCATCCATGGCTCACCTTTCCACCAAATTTCATCAAAATCCGTTCACTACTTTTTGAGTTACGTTGGGAAAAGTGACACAAATTCTGGATCTGCATACATATCTAGATCCTGGATCCATATACATATCCAGAGTTGCATCAAAATCTAGTTAGTTGTTCCTTGGGCCATGGCTAACCTTTCCACCAATTTTCATCAAAATCTGTTCACTACTTTTTTGGGAAAAGCCAAAAAAAATCCTGGATCTGCATACATATCTGGATCCATCAGGGATGCAAACGGCGCACCTTTTGGCGGATGCCGCCTTTTTCACTGCTGAATCGTGCAGATCCGATTTATTTTTTTAGGGGGGGCGTTGGAGTGTCTGATTATAATTTCATCAAAACAAATTCTGTATATAAGCAAATGCTGTTACAGTCCATGAAACATAGGAAGTATAAGTATGAGAAGAAAACAGTAAATCAGAAAGCTGCGCACGTTTGTGCAGCTTTCGCGCAAACGTGCGCAGCTTTCTGATTTACTGTTTTCTTCTCATACTTATACTTCCTATGTTTCATGGACTGTAATGGCATTTGCTTATTTAGTAATTTTAATACAGAATTTACTTTGAAATTATAATCGGACACTCCAAACCCCCCCCAAAAAAAATCGGATCTGCAAGATTCAGCTGTGAAAAAGGCGGCATCCGCCAAAAGGCGCGCCGTTTGCATCCCTGATCCATGTACATATCCAGATTTGCATAAAAATTGGATCAATTGTTCCTTGTCCCATGGTCCACCTTTCCACCAAATTTCATCAAAATCAGTTCTCTACCTTTTGAGTTACATTGGGAAAAGGCAAACAAACAGTGCCGAAACACAACCTCCTCCAGCAAAGTTGCCGGAGGTTTAAAAAAAAAAAGTTTCCCAAAGGGAGTGACGAACTATAAAATGAATCAGAATATCTCTAAGATACTTCTGTCTTGGTGTCCATAACACTAGTTGAAAGGTACAAAAAAAAGAACCAGTGTTGAGTTCAGGCTCACTTTAACAATGCCACTGAACTAATAAAGCTGCAGGATATGACCGAAGTACAGTGTTGAGGGTTTGTGTCAGTGGTTCTAATGAGTAGATAGCACTCTAGGTGACACTACATTGCCCGACAGCCTTAACAAGCCGTTAATAAGTTCAGCGTAAAGTTTTTTCCTATGACTCGCCCATGCACCGATGTTCTGAGATGGCCTCATTAGACTCCTGCGCTGGCTTTTCTATGACATTTAAGCAGCCCCTCTAATTGAAGGAGAGGATAAGTGATTGGCCAGAAGTGTGGCACCGGGTTCAGGCATGTCTTGGGTCAGAGCTCAGAATAACTAGAATATAATCTAGTGAGGTCTGAAAAGAGAAGCATAGCTTAAAAAAAAAAAAAAGGTTGTTGGAGCGATGAAGTTTTATATAATTTATAGTACTGTAAAATGAGCGATTATAGACATCACTGAATACATCCTCCAAAGCAAAGATGGTGCTTTCCACCTTTCATACGACGTGCTTAAATAATTTCCTTGAAGGTTTTTAATATTTACCCACTGTAAAGCTTCGAAAATGACCTTTTCAGGAAAAGTTTCAGAAGTGGTTGAACCTGAGAGAGACACGATATTCAACCATCGTTGGAAAATAAGTCTGCCGTTTGTTCATTGTGTTAATTATTTGCAGGGCTTTGAACCAGAATTTTTTTCCTATTGGTTCGTTCCGAACAGAAACAGAATTTTAACGTTTCCGGTTTTGGGTTCCACCATTAAATAGACGTTCCCGAACCGGTTAGAACAAAAACATTTCGTTCCCGGAACGGTTAATTACGTTCCCTGTCAGCTGTTTAACAAATGGCTATAAAATTATGTCTCTGTCTCATCCAGCTTAAGCCAAATGTAGGCTAATTCTATTACAACCTTCATTAAATAAGACAAGAAATAATTCAAAACAATTATTATTTCAAATGTTGGCGATTTGGATTCTCAGTATGTCTTCCCATCTACACAAACAGAAAAAGTGCCAAAAATGAAAGAGAATTCGTTTAGTGTGTTACCAAAGGCTAGTCAGGCCCTATGCATTGATAGGCTAACAGAGATTAACGTCATTTGATGTTCGCGAGCCTCTCATTAACGTGGACAAATATATTGATATCGTGTTTGAAATTGACGTTTTTGAATAACGATAGACTGCAATATTTACCTCTTATTTAAGATGTGGAGACGTGATAGTAGTCCACCCTCCCGCTCTCTCCATTCAGTCCGCGAACGTCACACAGGAAGTGAACCCCAGCGGGTCATAGAAACTTGCGCAGGAGAAGAATGACTTTTTTATTTGTAGGCTACGGAAACTTTGAGGAACGAAATAAAAACTGGTATTAACCGGTTACCATTATTTTTAATAAGCGTTTCTGTTCCGGAACATAAAAAATAATAAAGTTTCTGGTTTCGTTTCTGTTCCATGTGAAATAGAAAAAGTTCCCGGTTTTCGTTCCTTGAACCGGTTCAAAGCCCTGATTATTTGATATTTTTTGGAAAAGTACAGTACTTTACAAAAGTCTTAGGCACCTTTTTTTTTTTGGCTTTTCCATACAAACTTTGTTATAGGTTTCTGTTTTATGACTTCTACATTATCAGGTCAATACAAAAACATTTAAGAGTTCCAAATGTTTGTTTTCCAGCCCAAAATTAAATGTTACAGGAAAAAAAAAGTTTGTATCTCGTACATGTCAACCCCTTTGGGCGTCCACCTGTAGTATCAGAGGAAGAAATCCATAAAATCCTTATAGCCTTCGAATCGCACCAAACTTAATAAATAAATACGTAAATATAACTTGCCTGAGAACTTCGTCCAGCATGTCGAAAATCGCCTCGCCCGTGCCAATATTGCACACGGGCATGTCTAATGATTCTTGACTTCGCCCCTCTGTTTATGTTGAAGATTCACACCAAAACGGCCAGTCGCTTGTCCGTCTTTGTCATTGGATTTGTCGATCATCAAGGAAAATGGCGACGTCCGGCAGTGCTGGATGATCCGGTAGTGTAGCTTCGGGGGCCGAGCTCTTTTTGATTATTTGCGTTGTTTTGGTGCTCCTACAGCTGATAGATTTCGCAATCGTACCGTCCATGCAAATTCGCGGCAACAGTTCTGTCAGGTGGTCCGCAACGGCTAGCGGCAAATTGTGCTGAGCAATAAAATTACAGATCGTAACTTCTGCTCTTATTACACTTGTTGGTTGATCATCGGTCTTCGGCTTTGCAAACATCGTCATTTGCGGCTGATTCTGTTTCTGGTGCAAATTTCACTGATGTAGTTTGGACCTCGTGTTTTCCCTCACGTCGTAAACTCCAGACACCGCAACTTTTATATCTCGCACACAAACTGTGCAGTGCACGTACTCCTCATTTTTCGCCTAAACAGTGACACCATTAAATGTCTCCTTCCATTCAGGAAGATACCGCCCGCCGTATCTCATTTTCTTTCTCGGTGTTCCCATTCTTTCACTCAGCAGACGCTATTCAAAATCTCTCAGGTGTAAACGATGAGAAAATTGTTCGAACAATGACCGTTTGGCGCGTTTAAATGCAGATCGTACGCATGACCAGAACGAGCGAAGTCTCACAGTTGCGATACTGCACGAGGCTTGAGGAATAATCATCTGGTTTCACATTAGCCTGGGTTATCTGCCCCTGCATACACGCTGTTCTTTGTCTATAAATCAAGCTTTTGTATGTTTTTGCGACGATCAGCTGACGATGTTCAAGTAAGATACACAAAATAAATTTAGGTCAGAAAATACTGAAAATCCGTAAGACTTTGTTTATACGCCCGTACGCCCTTGAAATGAGCTAAAATCCATATAATTTCCGGACAATCCGTATAGGTTGGCATCACGGGCAATTGCTCTAAGACAATGAGGGAGGCTCAGCTTCCTCTAAAAATGACGAACATCGTGTAGGATGAATTGCGCTAGGCTTATGTTATAGCCGACCTTATAACATTGCTATTTCAGATCCAGAATCATAGAAATATATGTGCTCAACCCAACTACAGTGCGAAATCATTCCCTTATAACTTTCCCCAGTTCGCCTAATGTGTGCGTGAGTTTTTCCCCCTCGTGACAGCGCGATGCAGCCCAGCCTCAGTGGACTTCAATGGCATTTGGGAGCTATGCGCTTTTCAATCTCAAAATGCAAGACGGTTATTGGACAAATACTGCGAAAACGCCCGCCTACTGACTCCGAGCCTCACAGTGGGAGGGACATGGCAAAGCTTTCCTCGAGGAGACTGGTGATTGGTGAAAGCGGCCGGATATTTTCTTTGATTGACAGCTCATTTCAAATATAGACAGGCAGCGGTGAATTTCAGTTCAGTCCCATGCGGATTCGCAAGTGCTGTGGTGTATTGTAAGAGATCAGCTTACATTTCGATTTCATTCATTACATACGGTTTCTACCAGCTTTTTTAGTTTGTATATATTTTCATTGTAAATAAAGTGTAAATATAGTGTTGTCAAGTTTGCTATCTTAGTTCCAGAAATTTCGTTTGAGTGACTGAACTTGAGGGGGCTAGTCAGCTAGCAAGAAAGCTGCGCACGGATGCCAAGCATTGCTGATTTAATTTTGGCGAAGCCATTTGCCAGTCTTCCTTTCAAGGAAAAAATTAAAATCAAAGAGCAGGGTAGACCAACGCCTCAAATTGACTTGGTGAAAAAGGTAGGGAATAATACTCGTTCCTTTCAGCTCTCCTGGTACGAGAAAGTGAATTGGCTAACAGCAAGTGACCCACATCAACAACAGTAAATAGGCTACTTTAGTAATATGTCATGGATGGACCAAAAATATAGAATCTATTTAAAATGTTTATGCTGAGTATATTATATTGGAATATATATTTGTCTGGATATGAATTAAACACAGCTACAATTTGGAAAACATTTTTAAGCAAAAACACAGCCGAGAACATTTCACACTACAAAGTGAAGGGTTATCAAAATTGTCAATAAAACATTTCTCAGTCAAAATAAGTAAAATATAGGGAAAGTGTCATTGAATGAAATGTGTGGCACCCAGCTCTATGTTTGGCTCCCCAAGGTCAGTGCTTGTGCCTATTCCAGAACACTCTGCTGTTACTGCTGAGGTTCCTGACAAAGAGCTGCTTTCAATAATGATCAATTTTTAAACAACATGCCACAATTTTAAAATATAAAATGTTAAAATATACCCCCCCAACACCACCATCATGTATATTGGACAGTAGGCTAATGGGCCAAAAGAACCTGTTATTTCACAGTTTGTGACCCTGCCAACAATCAGCCAGATCAGAGGCAAGAGTATGGGCAAAATTGATGTGTTTTTTCTTTCTTTTAAAATCTGGAAATATCGTAACCGACCAGCCTCCCCTGTTTGAAAGACTACCAGCTGCCACTGGTTGGCATATATGGTATCTGAGCAGCATGTTACATAAGAGGCCACTTTTACAATTCAAAAAGAAAACCTAATGAAGGCGACTGGGTTTTGGTGCAAAATTACAAAGCGAGTGCGACAAAGTGTCCAGAAGAACTGCGGCTGGTTCTGTAAGATGCTCAGTAAAACCTACAGCTCATTTCCTTATGAAACTGCACTCGTTGTACCCGAGACTGCCTTTTTTTTTTTTTTTTTTTCCCCCAAAGCCAAGGGTCGTCTCGCACCAAATATTGACTTTGTTTCATTTATTATGACTGACTGCTGTGTATAGTATTTTTTTTTTTTTAAATGTTAACATTTCATTTTATTATTTTTTTAAGCCATTTTTGGTCTACAGCATTGCCTTCCATGTGCCTAAGACTTTTTTTTTTTTTGCACAGGACTGTACTTCTCATTTGATGCAAAGATGACATTGAAACCTTCAGTTCTACACACCTAAAAATCACACCCGACCCCTGCTGTCCTAGTTTGTCACCCGCCTGGATGCAGTAATAATTCACGACGTCTGGAGAATGCAAGTTGAATCCAGGCTGTCTGGGAAACGAGGCCTCGATTTGGAGGCCAAATCCTGTGTTTTGAAGCTTGAACGTATTTAAATACGTTTTGAAAAAATGTGCAAGTCGTTTGTACGTATTAAAGCTATTTTACTGTGAGAAGTTTGGGTTAAAAACGGGCAATGTCCTCATTTCCATTTGAGTACAGCCATTTTATTCGAACCAACAGCACTGAACGTATGCTTTTCAGTGCTCACTTGTCGGTTGATTTTGGATGGACAGCTGAAATTATCCTACCATCAGGCTTGTAGTACTCGAGTCTGACTCGCGCCCTAATTTTAAGGACTCGTGACTTGACTTGGACTTGAGCACTGATGACTCGGACTTGCGCGTTAACTGCATTCGGACTCGTAAATTAGAGATGAAGACTGACTTTTTTTTTTTTAACGCACCATAATAATTTGGCATAAGATATTTATATCTACATTAATTTTTATACTAATTTTGTGCAAGAGAATGCACATTCACCTGTTCATACGTCATGTTCAGGAACAAACTAACGTCAATGGCGCTAAAATGCCTGGAGAGAAGCCCCTAGGATTGTCCGCTTTGCTGATACAGACTTCTCGTGCGGTGGGGGTGTTCCATATGTATGACGGGGACGACCTCGAACTTCAATCCTCATTTGGCAAGACTCCACGCAGAGAAGGAAGTGACGCGCTGTGTTCATTGCTCTGTTGATAGCGGGGCTTGCTGAGAGATGAACTAGCTAGTGTTAGCCCTCGATCATGTTATTTGCCCTGTTGATAGTGGGCGGGGCTTGCTGAGCGATGAACAAGCTTTTTATCTGTAGCCTGTTAACTAAAATGGGCCAGTCGAGCAGGAACGTAGCAAGACTCCACGCAGAGAAGGAAGTGACACGCTGTGTTCATTGCTCTGTTGATAGTGGGCGGGGTTTGCTTGCTGACCGATGAATTAGCTAAGGTTAACCCTCTCATGTTATTTGCCCTGTTGGTAGTGGGCAGGGCTTGTGTCGGACGCGACTCGAAATTTTCTTTAATGACTCGGACTTGAACGCCGGGGACTCGAGACCGGACTCAGACTCGAGGTTTAGTGACTCGACTACAACACTGTCTTCTGTTCTGGAGGGAATAAAATTTCATTTCGTGTCCGAAGCAGTTGTGCGGAAACATAAACCAGACGTGGAAATGGTAAAGATGAACGACGCAGACAAATGTACAACAGCTTCATCACATGGGTTCGGTGGGTGTGTGTCATGTTCACTGACCACCTCCAATAAGGCTGTTATGTGAAGCCCAACTTGCTTCAGCCTACACGTTCAATCCATCTGTTTGCATTATGTCTTGTCGTCTTTATTAAACGGACAGATTCGATGCTGCCCCTTGTTTCTAGGTGATGAAAAGGTTTTTCTCTGGACTACAGGGTTTTTTTTTTTTTTTCTTCCCACTTTTATAATTTTTTTTTTTTTTTTTTGAATGATGGTTCTTCATAGACAGTTCAAGGTCCACACATGGCTGATTTTCACCCATCTTTAATACGGACGATAATTCCTCTTATGGCAGCTCTTGCTTAATTAAGCAGATGAAACGGAAAGTCTGTTAGCAAGTTAGACAAGGACGAGCTCAGAAGTTAGGAAGTCAGGTTGGAATAAAAAAGCCGCTAAAGCTGTAGAGCCACAGCCTGATTTCTTGCCCTGGTTAAAAAAAAAAAAAGGCTCCAAAGCTTCGATGATGAGGCACAAAGGGAGATTTTGTGTACCCTGCCTCCCACGGACAGTCTGCTGGAGTCATGGTGCAGAGCTGGAGGAGGCTGAATGTGGCTCGTTAATGCTACCCGAGAGCCAAATCACAAAGGCTGCCCCTTCCCACAAGTGCACGGTGATGAGGAAATGTAGGCTGCGTGAATGTTGTAAAAGTACCACGGGCCATACATACAGCTTCAGCTCATTTGGACCTTCTTAACTGCATGTAAACCAAGTGCGCACTTTTTTTTTTTTCTCTCTTCTCCAAAATTTCAGAACTGCTGTACTGCTCACACCGATGACTCTACGGTACATGAGTGATCACAGATGAGGCTTACCCACCTAGAGCCATGCCCTTCGAAGCATGCATGAACTCTAAATCCTGCTTTCTCGCAGAAATAAACACAAGCACTCGGTCATGTGACTTGCAAATTGAAAAAAAAAAAATAGAGAGCAAATGTCAAGGAAAGATCGGATAGGGAGAATCTGCGAGTAAGGCTCGTCTGTTCTGGAGTAGCCTGGGAAATCCCATGCTGCTTTGCACAATCGTTCCGATCTGAAAAGACAGCATGGAAACTATGGTCTAAAGGCTCGCCTGAGTTAGGGAGCCAATCAGAGAGTGGGGAGGGGTGGAAAGACGGTGACGCGTACTACTCGACAAACGGGAGCTTGTAGTTTATTTGGGACTGTTTACGGATCACGTTTAACATGGCGGCGAGCGATACGAACCAAACTTTCGATCAAACTTTGTCTTGCACAAACGGCAGTAATCGTTCGGTGCCACCGTTTTCCTATTTTTGTTTTGCCTTCTCTTTCCTTCTCTTCTTCGCCTCTTCGTCGCTCTAACTACGTCACCGGGTACAACTGCCATGATTGGCCATAGGCTACGTATACACCAAATGATAGACATTCGCAACGGCCGTTGACGATCGTAAACCACATCTCCCCTACGAGAAATTCAGTAGGCGGATTCCAGACCATATTTCACTTGTGATATGGTCTGGTGTTAACCAAACTAGTTCTGGAGGTATAGTGCGAAACAAAGGTAGTCTTGGATATTGTGTCGCGCTTTTTTTTTTTTCTCGCATACATGCTAAACGCTCTCTTTCCAAATCAGTATTATTGTGTTTATTTTACCCCTTCGTTTTCTCCCACACAAATAGACGGATAGTAAACTGGATTTAGGATTCTGCTGCACGTGATGACCGATGAATTTGATTTCCTCGCAAGTTTCTACCGTATTCGCCGTTTCTCAGCAGCGGCCTTGCTACTTGTCGTAGAGGCGCCCGCAACTTCTGCGTGACTGAGAATATCAAGGACGCTTGAAAATACCCGAGCTTCAGCAACAGCTCGCAGCCATGGGAGCAGAGCAGGACTGTGAGATGACGAGGACTGTGAGATCCTAAAATTGTAAGAAAAGGAGGTTCTTTCCCACGGTCCCCATGTTTATTGTGAGAAACACGTCGTCCGCGTATGTGGTAGGATGGTTCTGATGAATAGAAGGCATGGAAGTTTGCACATGGGAATTTGGGCTGCGTGGATTATGTTGCCCAGTGTTTCAGTTACACATGAACAGCTATTGTGGCCTGACCTAAATTCCTCTCATTCACTATGCCTGTACAACGTCCAAAAAAGTTTTCACAATGTTCCTCTTGGACCGAGATTTATTTATTTTTTAAAAACCAGCCATATAGAATCCTGAGTAGATCATAACACTATTCATGAGTCAAATGAAGGGTTCAGATTTTATTACGTTTATGACGAGCCACATTACAGCCTTGGCATTCTTAATGAGATCAGCCTCGATCACTTGATAAGCATGAATTCATAGATAAGCCACGGCGCATTGAGAGAGTTCTCGTTGAGTCGTTGTTGATTTTTCACATTAGACTGAACAATAATGGTTTGCAGGTGTGCGTGTGGTGGCCAGACAGAGTGGCGTAATTGTAAGAGGAGACGGGAGGATATTGGCTTCACTCTTCCTTCCTCTGAAAGAAAGGGAGAAAGACATGGAGACTGCAGAATGGAGCAGCGCTCTCTAGTGATCTAGGCATTTTCAGCGTAGTTCAGCATTGCAGTGGATTAGTGTGCTTTTGTCAGTCAAGTCCTACCGAACATTGGGGCAACAGATGCAACACCCATGACACCAGTACATAAGGGTTGGAACTACAACCCCGATTCCAAAAAAGTTGGGACAAAGTACAAATTGTGAATAAAAACGGAATGCAATGATGTGGAAGTTTCAAAATTCCATATTTTATTCAGAATAGAACATAGATGACGTATCAAATGTTTACACTGAGAAAATGTCTCATTTAAAGAGAAAAATTAGGTGATTTTTAAATTTCATGACAACAACACATCTCAAAAAAGTTGGGACAAGGCCATGTTTACCACTGTGAGACATCCCCTTTTCTCTTTACAACAGTCTGTAAACGTCTGGGGACTGAGGAGACAAGTTGCTCAAGTTTAGGGATAGGAATGTTAACCCATTCTTGTCTAATGTAGGATTCTAGTTGCTCAACTGTCTTAGGTCTTTTTTGTCGTATCTTCCGTTTTATGATGCGCCAAATGTTTTCTATGGGTGAAAGATCTGGACTGCAGGCTGGCCAGTTCAGTACCCGGACCCTTCTTCTACGCAGCCATGATGCTGTAATTGATGCAGTATGTGGTTTGGCATTGTCATGTTGGAAAATGCAAGGTCTTCCCTGAAAGAGACGTCGTCTGGATGGGAGCATATGTTGCTCTAGAACCTGGATATACCTTTCAGCACTGATGGTGTCTTTCCAGATGTGTAAGCTGCCCATGCCACACGCACTAATGCAGCCCCATACCATCAGAGATGCAGGCTTCTGAACTGAGCGCTGATGATAACTTGGGTCGTCCTTCTCCTCTTTAGTCCGAATGACACGGCGTCCCTGATTTCCATAAAGAACTTCAAATTTTGATTCGTCTGACCACTGAACAGTTTTCCACTTTGCCACGGTCCATTTTAAATGAGCCTTGGCCCAGAGAAGACGTCTGCACTTCTGGATCATGTTTAGATACAGCTTCTTCTTTGAACTATAGAGTTTTAGCTGGCAACGGCGGATGGCACGGTGAATTGTGTTCACAGATAATGTTCTCTGGAAATATTCCTGAGCCCATTTTGTGATTTCCAATACAGAAGCATGCCTATATGTGATGCAGTGCCGTCTCAGGGCCCGAAGATCACGGGCACCCAGTATGGTTTTCCGGCCTTGACCCTTACGCACAGAGATTCTTCCAGATTCTCTGAATCTTTTGATGATATTATGCACTGTAGATGATGATATGTTCAAACTCTTTGCAATTTTACACTGTCGAACTCCTTTCTGATATTGCTCCACTATTTGTCGGCGCAGAATTAGGGGGATTGGTGATCCTCTTCCCATCTTTACTTCTGAGAGCCGCTGCCACTCCAAGATGCTCTTTTTATACCCAGTCATGTTAATGACCAATTGCCAATTGACCTAATGAGTTGCAGTTTGGTCCTCCAGCTGTTCTTTTTTGTACCTTTAACTTTTCCAGCCTCTTATTGCCCCGTCCCAACTTTTTTGAGATGTGTTGCTGTCATGAAATTTCAAATGAGCCAATATTTGGCATGAAATTTCAAAATGTCTCACTTTCGACATGTGATATGTTGTCTATGTTCTATTGTGAATACAATATCAGTTTTTGAGATTTGTAAATTATTGCATTCGGTTTTTATTTACAATTTGTACTTTGTCCCAACTTTTTTGGAATCGGGGTTGTAAATATGGACGCGTTAATCAGAATGATCAAATAATGTCAAATTTTATGCTGATGATTTGCAGATATATTTGCCCATGAGACCCAATGGAAATACGGCGCTTACTAAGTTACTGGATTGTATTACTGATGTAAAGCAGTGGCTGGCACAGAACTTTTTGCATTTGAACGACAGCAAAACAGAATGTATCTTATTTGGCACGTCACCCACGTCAAATGTTTTTACAACAAATTTTGGTGCTCTGGCCTCCTTTTTTTAAACCATTTGTACAAAATCTTGGGGTAACGTTTGACAGTGGGCTTAAATTTGATAAACAGATTAGTTCTGTTGTTAGAACAAGCTTTTTTCAACTTCGTCTCTTGGCCAAAGCGAAGCCGTTTCTCAGTCGGCAGGATCTCGAGAAGGCAATTCATGCATTTATCAGTTCGAGACTGGACTATTGTAATGCCTTGTATGTTGGCCTCGGCCAGTCTTCAATTTTACGTCTTCAACTTGTACAGAACGCTGCGGCCCGATTTTTAACAAGCACGTCTAGACGTGAACACATTACTCCTGTGTTGTCGTCACTCCATTGGCTTCCAGTCCATTTTAGAATTGATTTTAAACTTCTGTTGTTTGTTTTTAATGCCATCAATGGCCTGGCTCCCTCTTACTTGTCTGAGATTTTAACTGTTTGTGATCATGGTAGGGCCCTGCGTTCTTCGGGTCAGCTTCTGTTAGAAGTCCCAAGGTCGAGATATAAACAGTGGGGTGATCGTTCTTTTGCTGTCGCTGCTCCCAGACTGTGGAACAATCTGCCCCCTGACATTCGCACCACTATTGATCCCGGCCTTTTTAAATCAAAGTTGAAGACCTACTTTTTTAGATTGGCATACAATCCTAACTAGGGGAGTCTTGTTTTTGAGGGGTGCTTCATTTCGTCTGTTTTATTTCATGTACTTCTGAAAGGCTTTTGGTAATCTGCAGCACGGTGGCACCTTCTGCAGTCAAAACCTGTGTTTTTGTGTTTTGGTGTTCTGTTTTATGGCTATGATGTAAAGCACTTTGGGTACCTTTTGGTTATTGTAAAGGGCTATATAAATAACATTTGATTGATTGATTGATTGAATGTTTCTTAAATGGATACGATTACATATCCCAACAGGAGGCCGACTATTTGTTTTTATTTAACTTTTAGAAAGCTTGCCAGAAAGGTACAAAGGGATGGGTACAATGGTACATTGGGATCAGGACTTTCACCTTTGGTCTCCCTCCCCCCAATCGGTTTCCTGGTTCAAAGTGGTAAGGTTCATTTGACAGTCTTCTGGGTTAGGCCACTCCCACTTCAGATTTAAATCTGAGTACAGATAAGGACACCGGTCATGGTATCGCATTACCTCCCTACAAGACACGTAAATAAAGATAGTGCCATAGTGATCAATCATTGGCGCAGTGGTGAACAATTACGATTCAGGCTGGGACTTGAGCTCAGCCAAACCTCAGCCAGACACCAAAAAAGCAACAAGGCAAAGGATTTTGTAAGGGATTAGCGGCAGGTTGCCAGGTCACTCGATTGTGTTTTTAGTTGTCGACGTTGTATTTAAAAGTAACTAAGTAAATTATATCGGGAAATGAATACTTAAGCCAGAGTGAAAAATACTGTAGCAAGCATGCAGTGTGGAAGAAGAGTCTGGAGACAGAAATCTTAGTTTCTCGGCCGTTAGCCTGTGCTACTCGCTCTCGATAGCACTGGCTTGACTGCTTTATTAGCATTCACGAACAGTACCGATGAACGCTACACCGGCTGGAAGGTGACTTCAGTGCTGCGCTGACTGCGCCAAGTTGTGGTTAGGATGATAAATTTTTGGTCCCGCCCACTACAATTCAAAATCTGATTTGGTTAATTCATCTGTCACATGCTACATAAACTTACACTGCCATGGCCTTCTGTCCCGGCAATGAAGTCCTAACCAATGAGTGAACCGGCTCAAAACTCTTCTCAGCTTCGAGACAACAAACCAAAAAAAATCTCATTGGATAACTTGATTTTAATATTTTCAGGACCGTAACCCTTTCATTTCTGGAGCAAATTTGATAGAAAATGAGGCGGAAGTAGAAAAGAATAATTAGAATGAAATTAAAGAATGAAAGGAATTAAATATAACATTTGAAATACTGATATATTAGGCCCTGACGGTTCCCCTCTGCATTGGTGTCATAAGCAGGACCAATTAGCACAGCTTGCCTCCTGTATCATCAGGTAACTCGCCTCTGATAAGACTCTGCTTTTAACATGGGCGTTCACCGAATCCCAAAACGAAGCATGGAATAAATCATGTTTCACGTTGTTAGATCTGAGATCCACAGAGAGCACAGGAAGACCGGTTGAAACTAAGCCGCCTTAGCCATGTTAAACATTAATAGGGGAGTAATTAATACTTTAAAATTAAATCAGAACACCGTGCCTCTTAAGTCAGTGTAAGAGCACATTAATATGCTTCTCAGCTACCTAATGAAATGAGATTAATCAGTGACCCAGTAGGTCATCCTTTCAGTCCCCTCCTGGCGGGTTGGGGGGGGGGTACTTGCTTCGTAAATTACTTGTTTTGATTGCATTGCTTTCAAAATGAAGTGGGCGATACCATGGAAGTGTGATTTGTATTTGTACTCCTGCATGCGAGCTCTGTTTATCAAGGTTCAATGCTAAAAATAAACAGCCTGTGGAACTGATAATTATTGAACCATATTGTGTTCAATATGGTTCGACATGGCCTAATGGTTAAAGAAGCAGCTTTGGGACCAAAAGGTCACTGGTTTGATTTGCTGGACCAGCAAGAATGGTTGAAGTACCCTTGAGCAAGGCACCTAACCCTCTGGGTATGTGGTACATCACTGTGGATAAGAGTGTGTGCTAAATGCTGTTAATGTGTAGGAGGAGCCCAAATAAGTTTGAAATGTTATATAGTATGATTTAAATCGGCTGATCTTTGTGCCGTAGGGCGGCACGGTGGTGTAGTGGTTAGCGCTGTCGCCTCACAGCAAGAAGGTCCGGGTTCGAGCCCCGTGGCCGGCGAGGGCCTTTCTGTGTGGAGTTTGCATGTTCTCCCCGTGTCCGCGTGGGTTTCCTCCGGGTGCTCCGGTTTCCCCCACAGTCCAAAGACATGCAGGTTAGGTTAACTGGTGACTCTAAATTGACCGTAGGTGTGAATGGTTGTCTGTGTCTATGTGTCAGCCCTGTGATGACCTGGCGACTTGTCCAGGGTGTACCCCGCCTTTCGCCCGTAGTCAGCTGGGATAGGCTCCAGCTTGCCTGCAACCCTGTAGAACAGGATAAAGCGGCTAGAGATAATGAGATGAGATCTTTGTGCCGTAGTAGTGTAGAGGTTACAAGCTAGTGAAATGCATTCACATGGGAATGGAATGAGGAATGTAGGCAGAACTTGGGTTTTTTGGGGGAATCCCCCCCCCCCCCCCCCCCCCCAAGTACTGATCATATGCCAACTCCCAACCATCAGCTAGCTACCCCTAGGAGGGTGAAGGCTCACATGCACTTCCTCTTCGTACATGAGCTCACAGCCACCCATGATTGGTGAGGCAGAACTTTATCAACAAGTGTTCCCAAGGATAAGTGTTTGACTGCTGTCAGGAAGTCAAAATCCTAATGATGCTCCAGCCATCCATGGCTGGACGTCCAGAAGGGAATAACTGATACCTCTAGGTGGCATTTCTCTCTCCCGACAGTCATCATGTGTGAACTTGTGTATCAGAAAGAAGGCTAACTTTCGTCCAAGTGTATTGGTTTGCCGTGTGGTTTTCTTTCGTCATCACCCTCCCTGTGTGCTATGATGTCATCCAGTAAGAGGTCTAGCTAGCAGATAAGGCTTGCCAATGACCTAATTGGGGTTTACAAAAATGGGGTAAAAATTTAAAACGGTCTCTTAATCATAACCAAAGTCAGACTGGAAATTGTCAGGGCCACCAAATTATACGATGCGTATCTGGTGATTTGGTCTGTATAGTTGGCTTCCATATTGGCTTGTGATGTAATTATGAATAACCTTCCAGTTCCACCCTAGCCAATGATAAAAGTGCTGGATTCCTCATTAACTGAAAATCCTTCCTCTCTTTCAATGGCTAGAAAAACGCCGAGGTCGCCTTGGCTCATGTATCTTTCCCAGAATGCTTTGCACAGCCTCCTCATCAGCAGCTAAACTGCTGGCATTACATGATAAGATCTACATTGTTTCAGGCTTTTCAGCTAAATACCCAGTATAGACAGGAGAGTTGGGATTAGTGGGATATATATCCTTCCTTCAGGGTTCTGGAGTCATCACGCAATCAGATGGAGGGTTGGGATAGGGTTCGTTTGATTTGCAGCAGCACTGAGCCTGACTGTGTTGGTACATTTATTACAGTGGTGCTTGAAAGTTTGTGAACCCTTTAGAATTTTCTGTATTTCTGCATAAATATGACCTAAAACAACATCAGATTTTCATACAAGTCCTAAAAGTAGATAAAGAGAACCCAGTTAAACAAATGAGGCAAAAATATTATACTTGGTCATTTATTTATTGAGGAAAATGATCCAATATTACATATCTGTGAGTGGCAAAAGGATGTGAACCTCTACTATTGGCAGTTAATTTGAAGGTGAAATTAGTCAGGTGTTTTCAATCAGTGGGATGACAATCAGGTGTGAGTGGACACCCTGTTTTATTTAAAGAACAGGGATCTATCAAAGTCTGATCTTCACAACACACGTTTGTGGAAGTGGATCATAGCACGAACAAAGGAGATTTCTGAGGACCTCAGAAAAAGTGTTGTTGATGCTCCTCAGGCTGGAAAAGGTTACAAAACCATCTCTAAAGAGTTTGGACTCCACCAATCCACAGTCAGACAGATTGTGTACAAATGGAGGAAATTCAAGACCATTGTTACCCTCCTCAGGAGTGGTCGACCAACAAAGATCACTCCAAGAGCAAGGCGTGTAATAGTCGGCGAGGTCACAAAGGACCCCAGGGTAACTTCTAAGCAACTGAAGGCCTCTCTCCCATTTGGCTAATGTTCATGAGTCCACCATCAGGAGAACACTGAACAACAATGGTGTGCATGGCAGGGTTGCAAGGAGAAAGCCACTGCTCTCCAAAAAGAACATTGCTGCTCGTCTGCAGTTTGCTAAAGATCACGTGGACAAGCCAGAAGGCTATTGGAAAAATGTTTTGTGGACGCATGAGACCAAAATAGAACTTTTTGGTTTAAATGAGAAGCGTTATGTTTGGAGAAAGGAAAACACTGCATTCCAGCGTAAGAACCTTATCCCATCTGTGAAACGTGGTGGTGGTAGTATCATGGTTTGGGTCTGTTGGGTCTGTTTTGCTGTATCTGGGCCAGGACGGCTTGCCATCATTGATGGAACAATGAATTCTGAATTATGCCAGCGAATTCTAAAAGGAAAATGTCAGGATATCCGTCCATGAACTGAATCTCAAGAGAAGGTGGGTCATGCAGCAAGACAACGACCCTAAACACACAAGTCGTTCTACCAAAGAATGGTTAAAGAGGAATAAAGTTAATGTTTTGGAATGGCCAAGTCAAAGTCCTGACCTTAATCCAATTGAAATGTTGTGGAAGGACCTGAAGCGAGCAGTTCATGTGAGGAAACCCACCAACATCCCAGAGTTGAAGCTGTCCTGTATGGAGGAATGGGCTAAAATTCCTCCAAGCCGGTGTGCAGGACTGATCAACAGTTACCAGAAACGTTTAGTTGCAGTTATTGCTGCACAAGGGGGTCACACCAGATACTGAAAGCAAAGGTTCACATACTTTTGCCACTCACAGATTTGTAATACTGGGACATTTTCCTCAATAAATAAATAAATGACCAAGTATAATATTTTTGTCTCATTTGTTTAACTGGGTTCTCTTTATCTACTGTTAGGACTTGTGTGAAAAATCTGATGATGTTTTAGGTCATATTTATGCAGAAATATAGAAAATTCTCAAGGGTTCACAAATTTTCAAGCACCACTGTATTTATGATCGAATACAGTTTATTCACACACATGTAAACATGTTAGATGTCTTCTCTGGCCAGTTCAACAGTTTTGTCCGTGATCTGATTATAAAAGATGTGATGTGATGCAGCAGTCCGCTGGCTTACATGTGTGCTGTCATCGTTGTCTCTGCAGGTAAGGTGTTAAACACGGATCTGCGCCACTACCTCAGCCTGCAGTTCCAGAAAGGCTCCTTGGACCACAAGCTTCAGCAAGTGATACGAGACAACCTGTACCTCCGAACCATCCCCTGTGAGTACATGGACACATACTGACATCCATCTCACGCTGTCGTTCATCTCTCTCGTGTTTCACAGTTCCGTCTGTTTTCCACTAGAAGTTTTGGCATGTGGTAGTAAGCGGGAATCAGTGAGTGCTCATGGGGGAAACACCAGCACAAATCCTCCTGTGCAAATTACAGTAATTTATCGCTTGCGTTAGTCACAGGTGGCTGTATGTTTTACGCCAGCGGTTCCTAACACCAACTTGTTTTTCCCTACTAATGATCGAGCTGATCCATGCTTAGACTTGCTTCTTCATCTTTCATAATTAGCATGTCATTTTCAACAGTGTCCAAGATTTACTTTAAAATGCAAGGGGATTGATTGATTGATTGATTGATTGATTGATTGATTGATTGATTGATTGATTAAACATTTCAACTACATTGTTGGTCCGTTTGACTACCTGCTGATACCAGCGCCAATGGGATTCATAAGCATGTCAAATTCAATTTGAAACACAATTCAATTCGATTCACGATAATGGATTCACGATTTGATTTTCCCACCATATTTTTGGGGAAAAATTAAAATGAAGAAAAATTTTATTAGGCAAAAAAAAAAGCATTTTCTTATTGTTTATCAGCTTGAATATTGCTTTTGTTAAACTTTTAAAAAGCTTTCGTTTCATTTTCTTCATAATCATCAATAATTATTTACCCACATCCGTAAAGGTTGGAGTAAAATATAATACACCATTAACTAAAATATTCCTCTGATCAAACATGAAAGTTAATAACAAATAGGCCTTTTTTGATAAACACTTATGAACATTTGTATTTCCTTCATTCACTTCTCTTTTCTTTGTCTTTCAGCAGTCTGTAAAACGAGAGCTATGATTTCCTGTTAAATCTATTTGTCAATCGCATGACAACACACTCCCATTTTAGGTCTGTTTTTGAACATCAATAGAGCTGTGTTACTTCCGCCTGTGATGAAGTCATGTGCATTTCCTCTATTGCAGAGGTCTTCAACCTTTTCCGCTTTGAGGCCCACCTATTCATACTTGTAATGAGTCGGGGCCCGTTAAAAAAAAAAGATCCCCAATTATTTTGGCTCATCTGTTGTAAAGTGCATTAATGGGATGCAACATCACTCCCTGTTACAGACGGGAGCCCAGGAATTAATTAAATGAACTAAAAACAAACTGTTTTTAACTGTAGGTATTGTATTTAAAACCGTACAGATGTGCCAAAAGCCAAACTATGCACGCAGGGCATTCTCAGCCAAAAGGAATTAATAATCCAAAAGTGGAGTCTGGTCCATTAACACAAGAACTTATTGCCATGTTTGGGTTTAGCAAACAAGCAAGTAATTAAAATCTAGAAGCAGGGCTTTGAACCGGTTCAAGGAACGAAAACGAAAACCGGGAACTTTTTCTATTTCACATGGAACAGAAATGAAACCAGAAACTTCATTATTTATGTTCCGGAACAGAAACGTTTATTAAAAATAATGGTAACCGGTTAATACCGGTTTTTATTTTGTTCCTCAAAGTTTCCGTAGCCTACAAATAAAAGTCATTCTTCTCCTGCGCAAGTTTCTATGACCCGCTGGGGTTCACTTCCTGTGTGACGTTCGCTGACTGAATGGAGAGAGCGGGAGGGTGGACTACTATCACGTCTCCACATCTTAAATAAGAGGTAAATATCTATCTATAATCTATAATATCTATAAGAGGTAAAAGTCTATCGTTATTCAAAAACGTCAATTTCAAACACGATATCAATATATTTGTCCACGTTAATGAGAGGCTCGCGAACATCAAATGACGTTAACCTCTGTTAGCCTATCAATGCATAGGGCCTGACTAGCCTTTGGTAACACACTAAACGAATTATCTTTCATTTCTGTTTGTGTAGATGGGAAGACATACTGAGAATCCAAATCGCCAACATTTGAAATAATAATTGTTTTGAATTATTTCTTGTCTTATTTAATGAAGGTTGTAATAGAATTAGCCTACATTTGGCTTAAGCTGGATGAGACAGAGACATAATTTTATAGCCATTTGTTAAACAGCTGACAGGGAACGTAATTAACCGTTCCGGGAACGAAATGTTTTTGTTCTAACCGGTTCGGGAACGTCTATTTAATGGTGGAACCCAAAACCGGAAACGTTAAAATTCCGTTTCTGTTCGGAACGAACCAATAGGAAAAAAATTCTGGTTCAAAGCCCTGCTCAGAAGTACACTCAAAAGAAGTGGATATAGAAACCACTCAATGGGATTAGATCCTTACATGCTAACAAAGAAGGACTTTTCCGATGAGTTGGAAAATTATCCATCCATTGAGTTCCCCGACATTGCAAACTACCTGGTGCTGCAGACATCGTTCTACACGGGGACACAGATGAAAACCTGGAAGAGCATGGAGGAGTACAACTTTTTATATGTGGCTGAGTTAAAGGAGAACTGAAGGCCAATTGTTTTAATCAAAATTCTATTTATCTCATAAGAATACGTTTTTGATCGCTATTTTGTCGCTGCTACAGCAAGTTAAGAGCGTTTGAAATACGCTCTGTAATATATCAGTCCATATGTCAAAGCGACGGCCGTAAACGAGATTCGCCGAGACCTGTGCGCGACATCGTCGGACGGAAGTAAAACGTAGAGCGGAAATTAAAGTGACCGACATCTGCCAACGTTTTCAAAAGACGCGCGCGCCCTCTTTCGAATACTGCTGTAATCACGCCGGAAGTTTTGTTTGTTTTGATAGCAATCAGGAAAGTTTGAAAAAAGTCGGCAGTAATCGTCATTTAAACTCGCTTTTGTGCAACATTTTCGTTTGTAAAACAGTTTTCAAAATGGCGGCGCTGACACTTGACGTTTCAAAGTCTCGCGAAGATCGCGCGGATGAGCGACGCCTGCCGTGGACCAAGCGAACTAAATTCAACACGGCTAAAAACCGAATAGGTCAATCAGTATAATATTTAATTGCAATTAGTTGCCGATACGAGTCACGATATAAGGTTACTAAAACCGAAAACGTAATTGAACACCACGTTAATTAAGAAATAAAGCAAGTTTAAAAATGACTTGAGTTCTCTCCTTTAAAGATCTGGGGATCATGACACTACAAGGTAGACAGCCGTAGACAGTCTCGTGTTTATTAGCAGGCGTGATATTTTCAAAAGCAAAACAGAAAGCAGAGTATTTAAACAGCGTTATAAACATGGCGAGAAACAAATGTGACAGTGATGATGATGATGCTTCACAAAGCCTCTGTGAAAACAGCGTCCGTATCTGTGCATGCTGATTGAGCTCAAATCAGTATCAGGTGTTTCCCATAACGACTGGGTCCCAAGAGCGTACACAACGCGCTCCGTGAGCACGCGTGGCCGCTCGAGCTGTGCCAGACTCAAGCGCACTAAGGCGTGACAGTCAAGTGTTCGCCTGCTGTATGACCGCAACTTTTAGCTCACGTGTATATCGCCATCAAAACGCCTCATTTTCATCGATTAACCCATCGCAAAGGACCGCGAGCTGTAGTGTGACCGGAGCTTAATGAGACGGATGTGACGTCTGATGCAGCCCAGCAATTGTACTCAACTACAAGTTAAAATAAATAAATAAATAAATAAAAATTAACTTCAACTTGGGGGGAATTGCGGCCCACTAGATGGCGCTTCAGTCGGCCGCGGCCCAGTGGTTGAGAAACACTACTCTATTGTACGTTATTGCACCTTCTGCTGTCTAAGCAATGCAGTTACAGCTCATAAAAAACTAAGATTACACAGCCTCATAATCACGATTTATTTTTTATCCCCCCGGCATATTTTTTTGGGGGGATAGCTATCGCTCTGTCCATCTGTCCATCCATCTGTCCTTCTGTACACATTTGAGTTTCCAGAGCATAACTCTGGAAACTAGAAACTTTTTTTTTTCCCAACGAAACCTGACAGTTATGTTAAGTGACTAGAGGAGTTGTGCCTTTTGACCTTTTGGGATTTCTGTGATTTTTTTATTTTTTCCATGGCAGCCAATTCAATTTAGGAAGATTTGGAGTTGGGCCATTATTAAAAAATGTTCCGTTTACGGTCCACCGGCCGGGTGAATGCTGTTTGTGCGGTTGAAATTTTTTTTTTTTAACGCCGGTTTTTCGACATTTTTTTCGGGTTCGTAAATCTAAAATCGAACTTGACATTTACGCATTCCGCGCAGAATATAGAATCGAATCAGCTCTGCGCATGCGCCGTGCGGCACAAAAAAATGGCAGCCACCATGAAGGAAGGAGATCCGGAGTTTTCAAACATTTGCTTAAGTGTGAAATCGCAAAATGGTATTCTAGCGAACAACAAAATAGTAAAGATTCAGAAAAACAAATCATTCACTGATCATTTTAAAGGAACAGTCCACCGTACTTCCATAATGAAATATGCTCTTATCTGAATTGAGACGAGCTGCTCCGTACCTCTCCGAGCTTTGCGCGACCTCCCAGTCAGTCAGACGCAGTCAGACGCGCTGTCACTCCTGTTAGCAATGTAGCTAGGCTCAGCATGGCCAATGGTATTTTTTGGGGCTGTAGTTAGATGCGACCAAACTCTTCCGTGTTTTTCCTGTTTACATAGGTTTATATGACCAGTGATATGAAACAAGTTCAGTTACACAAATTGAAACGTAGCGATTTTCTATGCTATGGAAAGTCCGCACTATAATGACAGGCGTACTAACACCTTCTGCGCGCTTCGACAGCGCATTGATTACGGAGCTCAGATATCAATGCGCTGCCGAAGCGCGCAGAAGGTGTTAGTACGCCTGTCATTATAGTGCGGACTTTCCATAGCATAAAAAATCGCTACGTTTCAATTTGTGTAACTGAACTTGTTTCATGTCACTGGTCATATAAACCTATGTAAACAGGAAAAACGCGGAAGAGTTTGGTCGCATCTAACTACAGCCCCAAAAAATACCATTGGCCATGCTGAGCCTAGCTACATTGCTAACAGGAGTGACAGCGCGTCTGACTGTGTCTGACTGACTGGGAGGTCGCGCAAAGCTCGGAGAGGTACGGAGCAGCTCGTCTCAATTCAGATAAGAGCATATTTCATTATGGAAGTACGGTGGACTGTTCCTTTAATAGTGTAATTTCATCCGAACTAGGCCTAACGGTCGATTTAGAACCACAAAAAGTCCGTGTGTCGGACCATCACAAACCGTTACTGGAAAATTCGTTTGATCTTG
Organism: Neoarius graeffei; assembly: GCF_027579695.1. Lineage (NCBI taxonomy): Eukaryota > Metazoa > Chordata > Actinopteri > Siluriformes > Ariidae > Neoarius > Neoarius graeffei. Next base: position 29,471,335 of record NC_083581.1, on the reverse strand, counting down.
ATCCATCCGAGACGTTACAAACAGCTTTTGAGTTTTGTTATGCGAAATTCATTACCTACTTTGTTAACGACCCTGACAGATCTGTAGGAGAACCTAATAGATCTATTCAAAATGAGAACGGAACTGAACAAAAAATTGCGTTTACGGAACTAATGCAGGTTGGCTGGACAGAATTAAAAACTGTGTCTGTCGCAAATAAAAAGAACGAATTACAAAAAAAAATCCCTCCCTACTGAAGATTTTTTTTTTTTTGCTCACCCGGTGGACAAGAAACGGATTTTTTTTTTTTTTTTTTTTTAAGGATGGCCTGGGGTTTCATGTGGGGGCCGGGGAAGGATACGTCATCTCCGGATGACTCTTGCTTTCATTTCCATCGTTTGAATCGTCATAAATTTGATTTAGCGGCGCACAATATATTGTTCCATGCCTCGAATTTAGGTCTCACTACTTCAACAGCGATGCAGCGCCGCTTTAGTTTTGTCGTCAGTTCAGCTGTTTGCCATGTTTTTTTTTTTCCCCCTCCCATTAAATGCCAAAATGCGAACAATAATGTCTACCTGTGACAACAGACTAACACACAACCGCTAGCTTCTCATAGCACCAATAAAAACACCGTTCCAACCAAATCGCTAAACACACGAGAGATATTTCAGTATAACCAAAGTGTTTAAGGGTGGAGTTTTCCTTTAAAGCACCACCTTCTGAAGCTGTTTCCCTCCCTGGTGGATGCGCAGCCCATAATGCTGCAGGACAGAAGCGTAAATCTTTGCGGCATCTCTCACGTACTGCTCGGCCTCTTTAATCCACAGCCTTGCTGCCTGTCCAAAACCAGCTCCTGGGGAAGGAGATTGATGCCATCGCCGCTACACTTCACTCTCACTCACTCACTCGCTCATTTTCTCTTTCTCACTGCCTGGCCAAGATGAACTTTTGTCGTTTTTCATTCCTAGAACTTTTCCATTTTTGGCGTAGCTTTGTACTATGAGGAGATGAATCCCTCTTTCACAAGAAACCTAAATTAAAATCGCTGGCAAATGATGAATTTAATTTGCAAGAATTTTTAATTTGTCATTTATTTCTGTCGGTACGGAAAACCATATTTTTCACTTAATGGAGTTGCTACTAGTAAGTGAGAGCTATTTTATTTTATTTTTTCCCCTGGTGATTAGATTAATGTTGACTGCTTCATTGCAGTGATTATTACATTCTGCTCTTTCAAGTCGATGATCCTCGATAAGGGTTGCAACGTGTGACCTCAATATAACGATCATCTGTCAGTGTAATGTCAAATCTGTCCTATTTGTGGATCCTTTGAGCTCGAGGCCCTGGAACGCCATTTCAGCCTGGTCCGGAATCAGCTGCCCATTTAACTGGCTGTGTTGAGGTACAAAAACCGAAGCTTGGCCGGAAATACAACCCCTGGCAAAAAGTATGGAATCACCAGTCTTGGATGAGCACTCATTCACACGTTTTATTCTGTAGAACAAACTGAGATCACAAACGATACAATAATAAAGTCATTCCAAAGTGCAACTTCTTGGCCTTCAGAAGCACTAAAAGAAATGAAGAAAAAGCATTGTGGAAGTCAGTAAATGTTATTTTTATAGACCAAGCACAGGGAAAAAAATATGGAATCACTCAATTCTGAGGAAAAAAATATGGAATCATGAAAAATAGACAAACAAAAGACCATTCAAAACACATCACTAGTACTTAGTTGCACCACCTCTGGCTTTTATAACGGCTTGCGGTCTCTTAGGCATGGACTTGAGTGACAAACAGTATTCTTCATCAATCTGGTGCCAACTCTCTTTGATTGCAGTTGCCAGATCAGCTTTGCAGGCCGGAGCCTTGTCGTGGACCATTTATTTTTCAATTTCCACCACAAGTTTTCTATTGGGTTGAGATCTGGACTATTTGCAGGCCATGACTTTGACTGGATGCGTCTTTCACCAAGGAATGCTTTCACAGTTTTTGCTCTATGGCACGATGCGTTGTCATCTTGGAAAATAATTTCATCATCCCCAAACATCTTTTCAGTTGAAGGGATAAGAAAACTGTCCAAAATGTCAATGTAAACCTGTGCATTTATTGAAGAAGTAACCACAGCCATCTCCCCAGTGCCTTTGCCTGACACGCAGCCCCATATCATCAAGGATTGTGGAAATTTGGATGTTTTCTTCAGGCAGTCCTCTTCATAAATCTCACTGGAACGGCACCAAACAAAAGTTCCAGCATCATCACCTTGTCCAATGCAGATTCGTGATTCATCACTGAAGATAACTTTCATCCAGTCATCCACAGTCCATGATTGCTTCTCCTTAGCCCATTGTAGTCTTGTTCTTTTCTGTTTAGGTGTCAATGATGGTTTTCTTTTAGCTTTCCTATATGAAAATCCCATTTCCTTTAGGCGATTTCTCACAGTTCGGTCACATACTTGTACGTTGACTCCAGCTTCCTCCCATTTATGCTTCATTTGTTTGGTTGTACTTTTTCGGTTTTCAAGACATATGGCCTTAATTTTTTTGTCTTGACGCTTTGATGTCTTCCTTGGTCTACCAGTACGCTCGGCTTTAAAAACCTTCCCATGCTGTTTGTACTTGGTCCATATCTTGGATACAGCTGACTGTGAACAGCCCACATCTTTGGCAACCATGCGTGAAGAGTTACCTTCTTTAAGAAGTTTGACAATCCTCTCTTTTGTTTCAAGAGACATCTCTCTTGTTGGAGCCATGATTCTTGCCAATCCACTTGGTCCAGCAGCCGTCCAAGGTGTGATAACTGCGCTGTTTCTAACTGCAGACTAACGAGCAGATCTAATCTGAGGCAGGTGTCAATTTAGGGAAAGGAAATTGACTGGGTGAGTCCTTATTTCCTACCTGAAAATTGAGTGATTCCATATTTTTTTCCTCAGAATTGAGTGATATATTTTTTTTCCCTGTGCTTGGTCTATAAAAGTAACATTTGCTGACTATCTCAATTTATTTTCTTCGTTTCTTTTAGTGTTTCTGAAGGCCAAGAAGTTGCACTTTGGAATGACTTTATTATTGTATCATGTTTGTGATCTGAGTTTGTTCTACAGAATAAAACGTGTGAATGAGTGCTCATCCAAGACTGGTGATTCCATACTTTTTGCCAGGGGTTGTACTTCGATCCGTTCTGTCTGTGTAAACAGCAATAAGGAAATTCATCCTGATGCTCAGCCTCTGACTCACTTAGCGCTGTTGGAGAGTCTCCATATGGACATGCTATAGATTGGTACTTCCTCAAAACACCCACATTTATTTCCAAGTCTCACATTACATTACATTACATTACTGGCATTTAGCAGACGCTCCTATCCAGAGCAACGTACAGCGTACCCAGAGCAGCCTGAGGAGCAGTTGGGGGTTAGGTGCCTTGCTCAAGGGCACTTCAGCCATTCCTGCTGGTCCAGGGACTTGAACCAGCAGCCTTTTGGTTTCAAAGGAGCTTGGATAATCTGATCTGGATACTGTAGATTTGTACTGTAGAAGGTTGGTGTAATCGTAAAGCCTGTCCTGTGTTCATCTCAGGACTCCTTTCCGGTCTGCTCATCGAAGAACAAGAAGAAGAACTTTATTCATCACAGATACACTTGTGAAATTCCTCTCTGCATTTAACCCATCTGAAGCAGTGAGCACACACGTGAGCAATGAGCACGTACACACATCCAGAGCAGTGGGCAGCCATGCTAACAGTGCCTGGGGAGCAGTTGGGAGTTTGGTGCCTCTCTCAAGGGCACTTCAGCCCAAGGCCGTCTCATGTTAACCTAACCGCATGTCTTTGGACTGTGGGGGAAACCAGAATACCTGGAGGAAACCCACGCAGACACAGGGAGAACGTGCAAACTCCACACGGAAAGGCCGTTGGGCTCGAACCCAGAACCTTCTCGCTGTGAGGTGACAGTGCTAACCACTACATCACCGTGCCGCCCCACTGAACACTTAGTACTGTTTGACTTTCTATTTCAAGTGATTTTGTAATCCAGAGTCACCAGAAAAGGACGGGTTCCCATTTGTCTCCTCTGGTTCCTCATGACATCTCATGGAGCTTTTCCTTTCCATCGCTGCCTCTGGCTTGTTCGTTAGGAATCTAATGCTGCGTTTGAGGTAAAGTTGTAACCCGTAATTCCCCACCTATAACCAGTAAAACCCACTGAAAACACCCTCTTTCAACTCACCAACCTGGTAGCCAGTAGTCAAGTACCAGTGATGCCACCTCAACATCTCCACTCACAGTGTAATCACCACTAAAGTGTTCCTTCTCTACTTTCTGATTTTGTTTATTACAGTATTGGCTTTAGATCAGTTAATGTACAGATACAGTACTTGAGTAGAACTAGCAGTGACCATACTAATCACTGTTTTGAGAAGATATCAACATTCATATTCGGACAAATACTCTCACAAACGTTAGCTTGTTGCTGCTATAATAATGATAATGTTTAATTTATGTAGCGCCTTTCTCACACCCAAGGTAGCTTTACAATTGGGAGGGGAATAAGACAAAAGAGAGTTCACCAAAAGAGGGTCAGGATGCAATTCCAATGGCGGCGCTACCACAGTCCCACCAGGCGCACGAAGATAAATCCCACACCACCTGCACAGCCGCCGCAACGCCACCAGGCAACATCGCTCAGAACACCATGCCAAGCACAAAAGCACCGCCGCACAGAGCGATGTTACAAGAGCAACCAGCACAGGCATCACCCACGGCGCACCAAGGCTTGGAGGGAACCGACACCAAAACTGGGTCCGGAGCTACACCACAACCGGCGGACAAAATACTCGGAACAGAAAACAAACATCAAACTACACGAACACACAAAAGAAAAACGCACACCGCGTACTCTCAACCGGAAACGGAAACAGCCCAAGAAGGCCCATCATGCTTAGAAACTCCTGTAGTTGTTGATGCTGTGCTGCAATTTCAGCCCCAAATGTTCCATGAATGTCTGAAGAACAGCACACTGAGCTCTAGCTGTAAAATGTGGTTGGAATAGTTCTGAGCTTTACGTGCTGTGATCGAGCAGGCAAAAGGCACCCTTTTGTGGAGGCGATCATGTTTTTATTTGATTTCTTTTTCCTCCTACCATGCCGAGGTGGGAAATGACGCTATTACAACTGGCAAAAGCCACCATGAACGAAGAAAAAAAAAAAAAACTACATCCACGTTTCTGTTAATCTTCTTTCGACAGTCTGTTGAATTGAATTGAATTGAACTGAACTGAATGTTACTTGCTCTCTGTATGGGCAGATTCTCAATGCCATGCCCACGCTGCTTTATTTTGACTCGTGGATGACTCAGCATTTCTATTCACCGGGTCCTTCCTCCTACTGAGACGCACGTCGGACTTGACACTGCATCATAACACCGAGGGTCCTATCAGTTCTCTTACAATCTGTTGCTTGTGTGTGTTTTTTGCAAGCAAATCAGCTTTTTTATGCCATTTACGAGGCTTCAGTGGGCTCTCGGGTAACTTTGTGCACTTGATAAGGGTTTTTTTTTTTTTGATTGTAGTGTATTGATTACAGCAAAATTGACATTTTAACATTTATTCTCCAAAGGCAAAGGTAAATATGAGTGAATAATAACCTCGACTCCGTCTCCGTTATTAATGATTCACTGAGCCTGAGGCGGATAATTGTTTTAGTATAAATACGAAAGTGACTTATCTCCGCCGAGTCACATAAAATACTTTTTGTTTTGAAACGGATGAAATGAATCCCCTTTTGAATAGTTTTAGACCAAACTTGGTCGCATCTTTCTTTAGTGCTTTTCGTGACGGCGTTTTCCGTCATCATTTGTAAATCTTCCTCACTTACGGCGACACGGCAGTCGGCCGCCATTTTGCCGTAAGGTAATTTATCGAGAACTAGTCCGAACTTCTCGACCGATGAGCATGCGTGATTTTCTAAAATCACATGCGTATTTATACTAAAATATGATGTAAGTAACTTGGCTATCTACAGAATAATGATTCCCTGAAGATAGTTCTGAACCTATAGATCAGTGGTTCTCAACCGGGGGGGCGCGCCCCCCTGGTGGGGCGCGGAGGTACTCCAGGGGGGTTGCGAGTAGGCTTCATGTATGGAGGAAAAAAAAAATCTGGGGCTAACAGGCTATAGTAGCTAAGCAGATGCAACACATTTACCCATGTCAAAATGCAGGACATTGGACTATTACATACAAATCAATACTATTATAAAATCTATCATCAATCTATCATAAAATCTTGTGCGTAGGTTATTTTAAGCCCGTGACGCGAACATGACGCAACGTCACGTGAGTGAGTCTGCATACCGTGGCCACCATGTGAGTGCTTGCCACACACACACTAGTCTGGTTTCTTGCCGAGTTAACTCGTGCCGACTCTCGCTAGTCTACTATCATCAATCCATCGATACAGCGCAAAACCCAAACAGTCTTTTTAAAGACTACTACCCCACACTGTATTTTTGCTTTCCCCATTTCAGCTCTACCCAAATAATTTGTTGTTTTTGTTGTTTTCTTACTGCTAGTCTACTATGGATAATGCTACTAGTGCTGCTACTACTACTAATAATAATAATGATGATAATAATAATAATAATCTAGCCCAGGGCTAGCTAGCTATCTATCTATCTATCTATCTATCTATCTATCTATCTATCTATCTATCTATCTATCTATCTATCGGTCGATATAAGGTGCTGTAGGTCGGGTGGCGTCACTGCGGGTGAGTGTGTTTGGGGGCGGGGTGAGAAGAGGGGCCCCCAACTGCAATGAACCAGCTTTGGTGGGGCCCAGGTTGCAAAAGGTTGAGAACCCCTGCTATAGATGAAAGTCTTCCGGATTTACCCGGAAATCCGGATATTTGACAAAACTCTTGAAAATCTCCGGTTTTCCGAATGGCGAAATTTATTTTTCGGATTTTTCGCGTTCCTAGACACGGCGTAATACTTTGCATCGTCTTTGCATGGGCGCGGTCCTTAAACAGCCCAAACATAGTTCATTGATTTAAAGACAGGTGTTCTTTGTTAACGGCGCGCGTGCCCAAGGCGCGCCTTCAGGTGCACGAGCTAAGGCACGCAGGACTGACACCGTTCTGCGCAAGCGCAACACAATCGCACTAGAAAGCGTGTTCAGTGGAGCTGCAGTCTTTTTAGTTGCGAATGACCAGTATTTCCTCGTGTTAATAACTCGCCATGTCAAAACAAGCAAAACTTTCCTCCTTCTTTCGACGTGAAGAGAGGTAAGCAATTTATTATATTTTTTTTTCCATCAAAGTTGCATTTTAGGGCGGCACGGTGGTGTAGTGGTTAGCGCTGTCGCCTCACAGCAAGAAGGTCCTGGGTTCGAGCCCCGGGGCCGGCGAGGGCCTTTCTGTGTGGAGTTTGCATGTTCTCCCCATGTCCGTGTGGGTTTCCTCCGGGTGCTCCGGTTTCCCCCACAGTCCAAAGACATGCAGGTTAGGTTAACTGGTGACTCTAAATTGACCGTAGGTGTGAATGTGAGTGTGAATGGTTGTCTGTGTCTATGTGTCAGCCCTGTGATGACCTGGCGACTTGTCCAGGGTGTACCCCGCCTTTCACCCGTAGTCAGCTGGGATAGGCTCCAGCTTGCCTGCGACCCTGTAGAATGGGATAAAGCGGCTACAGATAATGAGATGAAAGTTGCATTTTATGGCTTCGAAGCTAAGTTTTAGTGCCGTTTCTAGAACACATCAAGAAAACGTGGAAGAAACGGCTATAATGGAAGAGCCGGTTTCTAAGCTACCTAAAACTAGCAATGGTAATGATTTTTTTGTTACATAATGTACTCATTATGTAACCACACACACACCTGAAAAATCCTAGCTACGCCCCTGATTTCTCATCTCATCTCATTATCTCTAGCCGCTTTATCCTGTTCTACAGGGTCGCAGGCAAGCTGGAGCCTATCCCAGCTGACTACGGGTGAAAGGCGGGGTACACCCTGGACAAGTCGCCAGGTCATCACAGGGCTGACACATAGACACAGACAACCATTCACACTCACATTCACACCTACGGTCAATTTAGAGTCACCAGTTAACCTAACCTGCATGTCTTTGGACTGTGGGGGAAACCGGAGCACCCGGAGGAAACCCACACGGACACGGGGAGAACATGCAAACTCCACACAGAAAGGCCCTCGCCTAGCCTGGGAAATCCCATGCTGCTTTGCACAATCGTTCCGATCTGAAAAGACAGCATGGAAACTATGGTCTAAAGGCTCGCCTGAGTTAGGGAGCCAATCAGAGAGTGGGGAGGGGTGGAAAGACGGTGACGCGTACTACTCGACAAACGGAAGCTTGTAGTTTATTTGGGACTGTTTACGGATCACATTTAACATGGCGGCGAGCGAAACTAGCCAAACCAGCTTCTCTCATATTTGTCTTGCACAAACGGCAGTAATCGTTCGGTGCCATTGTTTTCCTATTTTTGTTTTGCTTTCTCTTTCTCTTTCCTTCTCTTCTTTGCCTCTTCGTCGCTCTAACTACGTCACCGGGTACAACTGCCATGATTGGCCATGGGCTACGTATACGCCAAATGATAGACATTCGCAACGTCCAATAAACGGCCGTTGACAATCGTAAACCACACCTCCCCTACGAGAAATTCAATAGGCGGATTCCAGACCATATTTCACTTGTGATATGGTCTGGTGTTAACCAGACTAGCCCTCGCCGGCCACGGGGCTCGAACCCGGACCTTCCTGCTGTGAGGTGACAGCACTAACCACTACACCACCGTCCCACCCAAGCCCCTGATTTACATGAGAGATTTGGTATTCATTGGTGTGTTTTAAATTTACAGACAATACGAACTAATGTAAACAATTGGCTTCAACTCGCATAAATATGAATTGGAAATGTTTAGTTCACTTTAGCTTCTGCAAATGCACAACTCGACTAAAAGATTGATAAACGAGGCTCAATGTCCCCAACACTGAAACCTGAAAGTAGAGCCCTGCACTCCCGCGGGACAAATTTTGAAAGCTCATTGCGGGCGCGGGCGGGAGGGGAGGTGATAAGCTGCAGTCCCGCTAACTAAAAACGTGTTTAAAATAAAATTTATAAATTATTCATTTATGTGTATGTGGCAGCGGGGGCGTGGCCAAGCAGCAGTCTGCGAATGGAGGGCGGGGTCGGGGAAGGTAAGTGGCTAGGTCATTACACCTGATGTCTATTTGTGTGTGTGTGTGTGTGTGTGTGTGTGTGTGTGTGTGTTGCAGGGATGGAGTATAAAGGGAGGGGGAGAGGAGAGAAGAGGAATTCGCTCCCCGACCACAGCACGTGTGTGAGTGAGTGAATGAGCGAAAGAAAGAAAGCTGAAAAGCTCAATAAAGTGCGTGTGTGAGAACACGAACTCTCGCCTGCCGTGCTTCTGTGCTCCACCCACATCGGGGATTACTACAGTGGTGCCGAAACCCGGGACACACAGAAGCACGGCAGGCGAGAGTTCGTGTTCTCACACACGCACTTTATTGAGCTTTTCAGCTTTCTTTCTTTCGCTCATTCACTCACTCACACACGTGTTGTGGTCAGGGAGCGAATTCCTCTTCTCTCCTCTCCCCCTCCCTTTATACTCCATCCCTGCAAAAAACACACACACACACACACACACACACACACACACAAATAGACATCAGGTGTAATGACCTAGCCACTTAGCTTCCCCGACCCCGCCCTCCATTCACAGACTGCTGCTTGGCCACGCCCCCGCTGCCGCAGTCTATCATATATAATTTGTGCTGGATATTTTATTTGGCATTAATAAAAACATTTTAAGATGCCTAAATTTGCGGATGTGGTCTAATCTCGCGTACGTTTCCGATTCCTTTCCGCTCTTCCGTGTTTGAGATCTCCGATCATGGCAGAAGAGCAGAGCTCCTCTAGTGAAGCTCACAATGGGTATCTCTCTGTAAAGCCTCAGCTGCGCATGCCGCCTGGCAACGCACACCCTCGCTACGTGCGCTAGGTGAAGGATCGGTCAGTGGAGAGCTCAGCTAAGCGCAGCATGTTTAATTCCCCAAGCCAATGACAAGAACTTTCGTGAGAAATAACACGAACGTCTGCATCATGCGGGATTTGCGGGCGGGAGCGGGACAAAATATGGCAGGCGCGGGCGGGAGCAGGACTGAAAATCATAATGCTTTGCGGGAGCGGGACTGAAAATTCTGTCCCGCGCAGACCTCTACCTGAAAGCTTTAGAAACTCTACCAGACCTTTACTTTTTAACAGGACTGTTTTGGGATTTTGCGGAGTTTACCTTCAACTTTCTGATTTTTCTCAGAGTAATGAAGTGTGTAGCAGGAAAATCACCGCGTTTTCTAAATGCACTCCTGAAAATTACTCATTAACTCGGGGAATTAAATTTGATATTTTTGACATGTTAATCTAGCCTGGCAAGCCAGACTAAACGTGAATATTTAGTCTGGCCTCGATCCGTAGACATTTCCGAAGCGGGTAGGAGGAACAAACCGCTGTCTTTCAAACTGTCTCTGTGCGTATAGGCCAACGCTCTGACCAATCAGCGCAACAGTGACTGTGACGTAGTCAGAGCGACAGAAAGCAGTGGGGGAGGCCTTGAAATTAAATAATTTTTCAAAATGCGTATTAATTAATAAACAGGTTCTAGATATTAAGAAGTTTGGAGATAATGACCACAAGTTTGGAGTCTGTACCACATACACTCATTTTTTTTCCAAGTGTTTTCCAAGGGTTTGCTTAAACTGTTTTTGAGAGTTTTTATTTAGTGGTGTTTGGTGAAATAATTTCCCTTAAATTTAAAATAACGGGAAAATAAGAAACAATCAAAAAGTAATGTTTCAAAGCTGTTTATTAATTCTTCGTACTGCACAAACTAGCCCCATCCTTTTGGCTACGAGCGGAGCCAGCTGGTAGATCAGACTTTTGCCATAGCCGGTCGGCAAAACAGTGAAAACGTCCTTCTTGAAAAGGAATGAGCGGAGAGCCTCTTCCTGCTCATGTTTCAACGAAAACTCCAAGTCTAATTCTTCTAAAACTGATTCCAAAGCGGAGTCAAACGCGCGCTGTTCACTAGCCGTAGCCATCTTTCCTGTTGTGCTTTCTCCAGCGTCGCGCAGCTTTGTCGTCACTCCTGCAAAAGCCCGCCCAAAGAATCCAAACAAAAACCTTGCGTTGTGATTGGCGGGCACGATTTGATGCCCGGGGTGTTTTTGTTTATATGGTGCGAGGCTAGACCCATTCGCTAGGCAAAAATATTTTTGGCTGCTAGGCGGGTGGGTCTAGTTTACTAGGCTAATGTTAATCATCAATGTACATGAAAGAAAAAGGCTTAAAAGTTATAACTTGTTTTAGTGAAAATAAGTACTGAAATGCACTAGAATGCAGGGTTTTGCGTGTTTGTCATGCCCCCCATCTTAGTTTGACTTTCAAAAGTTCAGGATTTTTTTTTTCTTTGCTCCACTTTCATCTCGATGAACCCCATGGCCGCGAATTTGCGTTCCGTGGGTAACATCTTCATACTTGCAGAACAAGGTTCCTTTTAGAGATGTAACTGATATGAAGACGCACACATTGGCCATCCGGTTGAGATTAGACGTATGGAACGGGATCCTGCTGGATGCACAGGAAACATCCATGAGCATAAACATACGTACAGTACATTGCTCGTTCATGGCCACACCCATTTTGGGTTTAAATACCGATTTCATGAACAGGATCCTCTAGCGGATTTGCTCTTAAACCCCTTAGTCTTAAGTATTTGTAGATTTCAACAGTCAAACGTTCATTTTCAGAGGCCAAATAGTGTTCTAGAAAAATAAACTGTTATTAAAATACCAGACGGGCTTCCCGCGGAAGTGACGTACGCGATGACGTGGCTTAGTGGAAGCTTTGAGCAACTCAGCTGTTTATATCCTCTGCTTACAACGTGGTTTTGCTATTAGTAGAGTTTGAATGAATCACCTAATGAGACGCTTTCGTCTCCCAACAAAGAACACTGGATAATCTGGTCTTCGAAGACGACTGTCTCTGTCTGGATTCCAGCACTGACTGGTTCGTCTGTCTGCACAGCAATATCCCTCTTTCTGGTCAGTTCACGTTCCGAGCACGTGAATAAAACTACAGTGAAATAAAACTTGGGAAATTTCAAATGAGTGAGGCTCATGCAAAACGTTCCGAGTAATTCTTTTATCTGGAGTATAGTCGACCTGAAGCTCAACCGAATGCTCCGTCTCTTGATCTGTCGGTGATTGTTCTTTAACGTCGGAGTTTTCTTTGTTATTCGTATTTTCTTCCAATATACGCGAAAGAGCCTACAACGCATCGGAATACTGATTACAATTCACCAGGTACTGTAAGACACCGATAATATTACCAGGGATGGATCCGTACCGATGTGCGTGCAGATACATGTACACCACTTGACCTCAGTCTTGGGCTGTTTGCTTACTTTACCGCTAGCCAGCTAAGCGGGCTACAGCTACGCTCGACCAACAGACCGGGCCGAGCCACGGTCGTAGCGGGCTGTGCCTGCCCTCTTCGGAAAAGGCTCCACGTGCTCTACGCCCCATAGCGATCTGGTAAAATTAGTGAAAACATTTCTGCAAATGTGCATCTGTCAGATTCTTGGGCTGGAGCTGTCCCTGTATACGACAAAGACCCATGGTAGAACAAAGTCGAAACTAACCTCCCGCTGTTGTTGTTTGTGTTGCCGCGCAACACCGCATTGGCGGACTTTTGGAGCTGAACAATGGGCGAATATTATTGGCACGGCATCGTCTTTTTATCTTTCTTTTCATCCTCGTTGATCTTGTTTTTAATCCCGTCGATTCATCGAAACGGTGATTTTCAAAATGTTCGGAGCATAAGTCAGGTACCGCAGGTAGATTGTTTTGAGGTCTTCCGATTACATGAATTCATTTCTTTTGAATAGTTGGGTGATTCTGGCCAGGTAAATGGTGAAAAGATATAATCTGGTCGTTTTTTTAGCATCATTTTGGCATTTATGTGCTGCGCAATGAGCCATACGTTTATTTAAAACCTAGGAATTTAGTAAAACTACTTGTAAAACTAGCGAAATTCCGTCGTAGGCAGAGGATAAAAACAGCCGAGTTGCTCCAAGCTCCCACCACTAAGCCACGTCATTGCGTACGTCACTTCCGCGGAAGGCCCGTCTGGTATTTTATTAACAATTTTTCTGGAACACTATTTGATCTCCGGAAATGAGTGTTTGACTGTTGAAATCGATGAACACAACCCCGATTCCAAAAAAGTTGGGACAAAGTACAAATTGTAAATAAAAACGGAATGCAATGATGTGGAAGTTTCAAAATTCCATATTTTATTCAGAATAGAACATAGATGACATATCAAATGTTTAAACTGAGAAAATGTATCATTTAAAGAGAAAAATTAGGTGATTTTTAAATTTCATGACAACAACACATCTCAAAAAAGTTGGGACAAGACCATGTTTACCACTGTGAGACATCCCCTTTTCTCTTTACAACAGTCTGTAAACGTCTGGGGACTGAGGAGACAAGTTGCTCAAGTTTAGGGATAGGAATGTTAACCCATTCTTCTCTAATGTAGAATTCTAGTTGCTCAACTGTCTTAGGTCTTTTTTGTCGTATCTTCCGTTTTATGATGCGCCAAATGTTTTCTATGGGTGAAAGATCTGGACTGCAGGCTGGCCAGTTCAGTACCCGGACCCTTCTTCTACGCAGCCATGATGCTGTAATTGATGCAGTATGTGGTTTGGCATCGTCATGTTGGAAAATGCAAGGTCTTCCCTGAAAGAGACGTCGTCTGGATGGGAGCATATGTTGCTCTAGAACCTGGATATACCTTTCAGCATTGATGGTGTCTTTCCAGATGTGTAAGCTGCCCATGCCACACACACTAATGCAGCCCCATACCATCAGAGATGCAGGCTTCTGAACTGAGCGCTGATAGCAACTTGGGTCGTCCTTCTCCTCTTTAGTCCGAATGACACGGCGTCCCTGATTTCCATAAAGAACTTCACATTTTGATTCGTCTGACCACAGAACAGTTTTCCACTTTGCCACAGTCCATTTTAAATGAGCCTTGGCCCAGAGAAGACGTCTGCACTTCTGGATCATGTTTAGATATGGCTTCTTCTTTGAACTATAGAGTTTTAGCTGGCAACGGCGGATGGCACGGTGAATTGTGTTCACAGATAATGTTCTCTGGAAATATTCCTGAGCCCATTTTGTGATTTCCAATACAGAAGCATGCCTGTATGTGATGCAGTGCCGTCTAAGGGCCCGAAGATCACGGGCACCCAGTATGGTTTTCCGGCCTTGACCCTTACGCACAGAGATTCTTCCAGATTCTCTGAATCTTTTGATGATATTATGCACTGTAGATGATGATATGTTCAAACTCTTTGCAATTTTACACTGTCGAACTCCTTTCTGATATTGCTCCACTATTTGTCGGCGCAGAATTACGGGGATTGGTGATCCTCTTCCCATCTTTACTTCTGAGAGCCGCTGCCACTCCAAGATGCTCTTTTTATACCCAGTCATGTTAATGACCTATTGCCAATTGACCTAATGAGTTGCAATTTGGTCCTCCAGCTGTTCCTTTTTTGTACCTTTAACTTTTCCAGCCTCTTATTGCCCCTGTCCCAACTTTTTTGAGATGTGTTGCTGTCATGAAATTTCAAATGAGCCAATATTTGGCATGAAATTTCAAAATGTCTCACTTTCGACATTTGATATGTTGTCTATGTTCTATTGTGAATACAATATCAGTTTTGAGATTTGTAAATTATTGCATTCCGTTTTTATTTACAATTTGTACTTTGTCCCAACTTTTTTGGAATCAGGGTTGTACTTTCACTTAAGAATTTAAAGTGCTGATGACAGGTTTTTGACATCTTTGGCGATGTTTTATAACATAAAAAGTAATTCCCGATCCATATATTAATTCACGAAGGCGCCTATTTTACAAGTTATGATAAAAAACGCGGCTGTTTGGGCAAATTTGACGGGGCTGCAGCACCCAGGAGACGGAGGAGGAGGAGCTATATGACGTCAGCGAAAGAACCTTCCTCCTAACTTACCAGTTTATTGTTGATGCGACAGGTGTTCAGTTTGTCATTATTAGTATTATTATTATACATTATTATTATGCCTTCGCATTGTGTTGCCGGCTTTTGCTCCAAAACCCACAAGGATGGGGTAAGTTTATTCAAGTTTCCCAGAGATCCCGAGCTGCATGCGAAGTGGGTGAAGCAAGTCAGGCGCACTCGTGACAAGTGGGAGCCCTCACCAACATCCGTCCTGTGCTCTGAACACTTCGATTTGGATTGTTTTGACACCCTTCCCAGCTTAAAAGAATCTCTTGGGTGTTCAGTTCAGCACAAACGTGTGACTACCATCAGCAGTGCCTACACAGTGTTGCCAGATTGGGATTTTTCCCGCCTAGTTGAGCGGTTTCAAGTGCATTTTGGTGGGTTTTGAACATATTTTGGGCTGGAAAACGTCAGCAGTATCTGTTGCCAGATACTAGCAGTATCTGTTGCCAGATACTGCTGAAGTTTTCCAGCCCAAAATATGTTCAAAACCCACCAAAATGCACTTGAAACCGCCCAACTGGGCGGGATTCGTCCCAATCTGGCAACACTGCCAGTATTCCGGAGGGGGTCTACTAGTAGCTATGCCGGATCCAAAGACAGTCCTCCTGTCAGAACATGTGTTGTGAAACGACGTAAGATAAAGGTACGTAGAGCTATAGATTCTACATGATAATCATAAATGTAATCATAAAGTCGGCGTGATATCAGTCATGTATTTGCTTGTGAAAGCTTGCGGCTTTCATGTAACTGCCGCCTAGCAACGAGAGGCAAAGGGTAAAGAGGGTAGGCTATCATAGATTCTATTCGGAAGAGATCAACACAATTCTAGACTCCCAGAAGAGGAAGAGCTAGCACTAGAGAGTTCACCGGCGTTTTCATGCGCCATTTCCATTGAGTAGAACCAGAGTAGAACCATGGGATGTCTATGAGTAGAACAGCCAGTGAACCGCAGCGTGTTCTCCCGCTGACGTCACAACATGGCCGTGAGCCACGGACCCAGTTTTCTTGCGCTGTGCAATTAAAAGTTGGATATTCGCGTAACAACAGCTTCTTTTCACGTAATTATAACAGAAATCTAACATGTTTGCCATTTTGTATAGTTTATTTAAGAAATTGCATAGAGTCATGTTCGTGTCATCAGCCCTTTAAGAGTAAATCCACTGGAGGATCCATTTTAACTGATGATAATGATAAGGCGTTATTGGGTCTGGGATTACCAGTCAGCATTGATGGTTCTATCTGTTGAGTTGAGACTCCACTGAATCAGGTTGGTGTTGTTCACTCATCATGAATCAACCTGTAATAACCACACTAACAACCCCTCATGAGGCCTCTTCTACCCAAGGCTGATTTAGTTCACTTATTCCCTCTCACTCGCCACTCCATCATAACACCTCTGCAGCAGACGCAGTCCATGAAGCCTGCCCCCCCTCCCAGCCAGCAGGTCAGTGAAGTCATTAAAGTCCCAGGAAAAGAAGCGAGAGGAGAGATCAAGCGCCTGGCGTGTTCCCATTCGGCACGTAATCCTGGCCGCTCGGGCCATCTTCGCTCGCCCAGAGGCATTAATATCCTTTATAGCTTGGCGGTAATCTCTCTCCGTCTCATCGGCTGATAAAAAAGAAGGATGGCAGAAACGAGGGAGTAGCGAGGCTCCGATGCCCAGGTGTTTAATCTTTGCCAATTGCTTTTTCTTGAGAAGGTTTAAGGATCTCCCTTTTAAGCTTTGCCCTGATCTGTGTAATGAGGTGTCAGCGCAACTCGGCGCTCCTTTGGTGCCACAAATGAAATATTCCGCTCCCTATTAGAGCTCTGACTCAGGTAATAACAGCACCCTGTATACAACTGTACTGAATAACAAGGCGTCAAAACCTTTTGTCATCCAGGCCTCCAGTGCGGCATCACATCCAGCGGTTCAATATTTCCTCCATCTTCTAAACGGCTCCTTTACATCTCAAAAGATTTTTCATTCCAGGCGTTTTGCAGACAGCCGATTTTTAGACTGTAATCAATAAACCGCTTTACCCGAGACCTTGCGAAGGCACATGGACGTGAGGACTCGTCACATTGTAACCTGGAGTACTGAGCCTTGGAAAGCGGGTCTGATGAAATCTCAGGAGCCGTACGTTAGTAGACACCAAGGGCTCACTTTGTATCTTTACCTGCAAAGATTTTTCTCAATCAGAATAAATTCCTGCCAGTTCAGAGTGAGCCGTTCGTATCAAATAGACTCCGAACTCTGCTACACACTTCTGCTTCCATGCATCGGTGCGTGTACGGTAATATGGACCAAATTCATGTGAATGCAAGGAGCGGCATTTAGGCAGAACCTCAGATGTCCCACCCACTGCTCAGAGTCGGATATTACGCTCCAGGCACCGATGAATGAATAACGCCTCAGCCAATCTGAACTGAAAATCTCGACGTGCACGATAATTAAGGCTTACTTCTCCACTTCATTTGATGTTAGACATTATTATATCCTTTTCCAATCATTTTCTATTATTCCCTGACATACTTTTGTAAAGCTTGTGAGGTTTCTTTTTTTAATTAAAAAAATAAAAAAACCTGGTTCTTTTTTCTTCTTCTCATGTTGTTTTGGCATGGTGTGAAATCCCTATACCACTGGGTGAAGCTCCATCTAGTGGGCTGTGAATCTTTTTCCAAGCTTGAAGCCAAATACTAAATAGTTCAGGATGCTGTAGGGTCCTGAATCCGGCAGCTGGTTTGCTGAACACTTCAAGTGGAATAAATACATATGTGGGTAAATTAAGAACAACAAGCCTTTATTTTTGTCACATTCCTCCTCTGTATTTATATGGAATCAATTTTGTGCCAAAATGTTCATACAATACTTTTGAAATATCAAACAAAAACGACAAATCAAAATACAAAAAAAAGTCAATTTTTTTTAGACTGGCAAACGAATTATTCATGTAATCGTGCAAAATATCAGTCTATTACTCTTCAGAAGCCTTTTATTTTTGTTCCGCGTCTTTCTCAGTTTTGTTTGACGTAATTTATTTTGGTTGCGATTCCAGCTTTCTCGTTTGCGCACTCTGACTTTTTGCTTGCAGTTTTGGCACAAACTTCACGTGTGGGTGGGCTGTCCAGGAATGCATTCCCATTGGCTAACTTGTGTTTGACTGACAGCTACGCTCAGCGATTTCCCCCGGAAGCTGTTGTGGCCATTTCCTACTCGGATTTTGTACTACTGCAACACATACAACACATTTGTCCCGTACTTTACACTTTTGTTGAATTAATTCAGTATTATAGTCGCCACTGAAGTCCACTCGATTCTCAATGGTTTACCGTCAATGGATCGGTCACTCGTCAAATAGTCCGCCAAAATCCGAGTAGGGAATGGCTGAGCGTAGCTGTCAGTCAAACACAAGTTAGCCAATGGGAATGCATTCCTGGACAGCCCACCCACACGTGAAGTTTGTGCCAAAACTGCAAGCAAAAAGTCAGGGAGCGCAACCTAGAAAGCTGGAATCGCAACCAAAATAAATTGCGTCAAACAAAACCGAGAAAGACGCGGAACAAAAATAAAAGGTTTCTGAAGAGTAATAGACTGATATTTTGCACGATTACACGAATAATTTGTTTGCCAGTCTAAAAAAATTGACCTTTTTTTTGTATTTTGATTTGTCATTTTTGTTTGATATTTCAAAAGTATTGTATGAACATTTTGGCACAAAATTGATTCCATATATTTAACCTATGCATGTGCGCGCGCACAGAGAGCGCTATCGTGCACACACCACGCACATACGCGCGCACAGAATAAGTAAATAAATGTTTGTGCGCAAATTATATGCATCTCTGATGCCTGCTGGAAGAGAAGAGCAGGGAGGATTGAGACTCGTGTGGCTGTGGTTTGTTTACACCCAATACTAAAACTTGTGGTGTCCTCGCAACCATCTCAAAAGACGCGTACAAAAAGCCCAGAAATGCCTCCTTCCCCGGGCAAAAACGAGACAGGATTTATCTCGTGTCCTGATCCTCAGATCTTTAACCCAGCCACATATAAAAAGTTGTACGCCTCTATGCTCTTCCAGGTTTTCATCTGCGTGTCCGTGTAGAACGATGTCTGCAGCAGCAGGTAGTTTGAGATGTCGGGGAAACTCAACAGACGGATCATTTTCCAACTCATGATGAATGACTTTATTTAAACACGATAAGTTGATCAGCAGAGCTGGTGGGGTCGTGCATGTACAGATCCAAATAATTACAAGTACAAAAGACTCAATGTACACAATTAAAAAAGCGAAACAAAAAAACTTTAAAATCCTTAATCCCTTTTGGCTGAGAATGCCCTGCGTGCATGGTTTGGCTTCTGGCACCCATCCATACAGTTTTAAATACAAAACCTACAATAAAAAAATATATATTTATTGCATTTATTTAATTCCTGGGCTCCCATCTGTAACAGGGTGTGATGTTGCATCCCAAACTTTATTAGTTTCTAATAGAATAGATGAGCCAAAATAATTGGGGGTCTTTTTAATTGGTCTCGACTCGTTACAAGCAGGAATAAGTGGGCATTTAAAAGGGCATATCCTGGACCAATTTCTTTTTTTTTTTTAATATGAAAGTATGTCCCTTTACACACTCATCCAGGAGGGTAATTTTGCACAAGGCCATCTGTCTACAGCAGAAAAAAATAAAATAACAAAAACGCGTCTGGAAAAATCCCAACGGAGTCTGGAGCCAGATTCGTGACATCACCTGCGGAAGCGCCAGCAGGCTGCGAGAGCTTTGCACGGTTTCAGTGCACAGCCTGTGTAGACCAAGTGCTCCCATTTCTCTCTCATTGTCTGGTCTTTTGGGAAACGATGAGTACTAATCCCGTCAAGATTGGTGTTGCTACACCCTCCTACGATACATCTGTTAACCATTTTAATAATTACGCGATAACGTTGAAATTTGCAGAAAACCACCAGGTCGTTTTCTCATAAACAAACCAGCGCTGGCGTAGGATTCAGAAGGAGGCGTTCAAAATTTCAGCGACAAAGGAGCGACACTTTGCGACCCATGCGAGGAAATTGAGAATGTTTCAAGAAACTCTCTCACGAATGACGTTCGCAATTCGTCGCAGCCCAGTGAGACGCTACCCTTAGATTCGAGCTCATCTAACACATTAACGTTAGTGGTTACTGTAGACTTTCTGTATCGAGAGTCTCGATCTATCGGTCCCAACTTCTGATAGGTCTTTCGTTTAGTCCCCAGCTTCTAGATCTACTTCCGTTCTAACAAACAGAGATGCTCGGTCCTGTGGGCCGCTTGCAGCTTTTGCCAGTTCTTTTCTCTTTTGCGTGTTTGTAGGCATTGCTGCTTTTCAAACGTACCTTGCTGCACTGACTGGTTATTGTACGAAGACAACGTGGTCGACGATGGAGCACGTTTGTTTGTGATGCGATTGGTCACCATGCGTTACTTTCATTGCAAGTCGGCAACACGCGTTAAAGGAGTACGCCACCCCCAGGTGAAATTGAGTCAGTCCCCGCAGTCCCTAGAGTTGGATGAGTGAGCCAAAGCGTTTTGTAGCCGACCCAGCCATTGTCCTGATCTGGAAACGTCCCGGTTAGCTTTAGCTTAGCGTAGTCGCTGTAATCCGGCGTGTCCAGCTAGCATTGTCGTTGCAAAAGTGAATCAAATAACTGAAGATTTTTTATAATTATTTCTCATGACTTGTACATTCACATCGAGTACACATATCAATGCAAATTAACACGAAGGGATTTACTAGACCGATTTATATCTGGAACTGTTTTCGGCCACAGCACAGGCAAAGCACCGCTGCAGGCGCAAAGACACCACGCAGCACCTGAAAACCCTGGTTTCCCTGGTAACACTGGTGTATTGACGGAAGTTGTGGTGCTGCGTGGTGTCTTTGCGCCTGCAGCGGTGCTTTGCCTGTGCTGTGGCCGAAAATAGTTCCAGATATAAATTGGTCTAGTAAATCCCTTCGTGTTAATTTGCATTGATATGTGTACTCGATGTGAATGTACAGGTCATGAGAAATAATTATAAAAAATCTTCAGTTATTTGATTCACTTTTGCAACGACAATGCTAGCTGGACACGCCGGATTACAGCGACTACGCTAAGCTAAAGCTAACCGGGACGTTTCCAGATCAGGACAATGGCTGGGTCGGCTACAAAACGCTTTGGCTCACTCATCCAACTCTAGGGACTGACTCAATTTCATCTGGGGGTGGCGTACTCCTTTAAGGCTCGTTTCCTTTCCGGGTGTTTGGAAAGTTCTGGAATACTATGAGTAGGGCGTGTATAAATTCGAGGGGGCAGAGCACACGTTCTGGTAAAATAAACTAGCTGGAACACTGCAAGCTGCCAGCGTACTTGCTATCTGTGGACACTCACCAGGGTCACCCCTAATCTTCGCTACTTCCTTCCAAGCCTTACTTTTAATAATAATAATAAGCCTTTATTTGTCACGTGTCCTCTGCATGTAACCCATCTGAAGCAGTGAACACACGCGTGTTTAACTGGGGGTGGGGACACCTTGGTTGTTTTTCCTCATGCTGCTTTTGCACAGTATGGATAAAACGTGCTAATTTTAGGGGTGTGCCTTTAAATTTAAATAAGTCAGTAGCTTTGCTCTGATTGGCTGACATCTAATCCTGTCACGCACATGCAGCTATGCTACAGCGCTAACAGTTGGGGTTTGATGCCTTGTTCAAGGGCCCTTCAGCCGTTATACAGAGGGAAGAGAACGTGCTGTTCATTCACTCAACTCCCCTCACATATTTCCTGGGAATCGAACCGGTGACCCTTTGGGTCCAAGGCTGCTTCTTTAACCTTCAGACCATGACTGCCTGTCTGATGTCTCCATATATATTTAATGATGGGACAGGATGAAATCCTGCTTGAGTTTTTTTTTTTTTTTTTTTTTTTGAGAGACAGTAAATGGGACCTAATTGCAGCTACACTGCAAAAAATAAAAATCTTAAGAAGTTTGTCTATTTGTCTATTTTCAAGTCAAAACATCTAGCCACCCTTATTATAAGACATAATTGCCCACTTCATTTAGCTAGAAAGGCTAGTTTTTAGACAGTCCATCTTGAAAATCTTGTATAGACAAAATGTCTTGAAAAAGTCTTATTTGGAGCACCTTTGAAAATAAAACAAGTTTTTTTTAAAACAAGTAAGGACATTTTGGACATTTTGTCAAATGCGGTTCATCTTGTTTCAAGAAAAAAAACAAAGTATGCTTGTTTTGGG
The DNA here is from genome assembly GCF_027579695.1 of Neoarius graeffei. Taxonomy (NCBI): domain Eukaryota; kingdom Metazoa; phylum Chordata; class Actinopteri; order Siluriformes; family Ariidae; genus Neoarius; species Neoarius graeffei. The sequence continues at coordinate 29,448,969 of NC_083581.1, read as the reverse complement.
AATAAATGAACTTTGCTGAAATCTTTGAATCTTTCATTACAATTCAACTCCACCTTACAGATCCCAAGGCCCTGTCCACACGGCAACGGATTCAGGTGAATCTGATAAAATTGTTTATCGTTTCGGCCTGGCGTCCACTCGGCACTGGCGTTTTGCGTGCCCCAAAACGAAATCTTTTGAGAACGGGTCCCAGAGTGGAAAAATCTGGCAACGGCGCCGTTGCGAAGTCGTCTGGATGAGTAGAACGGATTTGTTTACGATGACGTCACAACCACATGACTGTCAGTGCTTCACGCTGGGTAGAAGTGTAACGAACTCGATGCGAGTTGTCAACAAATCCTATAACTTGGTTCATGAAACGCGCTTACAAAATATTTTCACTGTGAATATTTATTGTGTAATGGTGCAAAGTGAGAGAGAGTGTGAGAGAATAGCCCTTAGGGCAGAGTCTTTAGTCCAAACACTGCGGAAGCAGTACCAAACCGCGCACCGCCCGTGCGCTTTCCAAAAACAAAAACAATCCTGCCAGCAAAAATAGGGGGAAAAAAAGGAGCGATCTCACCTCTTCAGATGTCGGTTTAAGTCCGACAATACATTTCTCAAAAAGGGCATAGAAGAACAAAGTAATCCATCAACGTGTAGCATTCAATTTATTCCGGACCATTAAAGAATTCTGGAGGATATCAGAATGTTGGCATACTGGCTTCCATCTACCCCCGTTCATTCCTCTTTCCGCGTCTTTCGTTTTACGCTACTGATTAATAATCAAAACTTTGTGGCTGATGCTACAGAAGAAGGGGTTTATGCACATGCGTCTACTACTTCTATTGTTCTGGTGTCTCCGATGGGACCGTCTTACAGCGCACGTAGAGGTGTGGCATGTGTATTGCATCGTTTTCAGCAAGCATTGCGTTGCCATATGGACCTGAAATTTTACTGATCCGTTGCCCATGTGGACGCGATATTTAAAAAAAAAAAAAAAAAAATCTCGTTGCCGTTGTCGTGTGGATGTAGCCTCAGTTGACTGCGACTGTTTTCTCAGTCATTCAGAGTGAGCTCCTTCTAGATGCTGTACAGACTCTAGACCAGACAAGTGCCTTCAAAAAGGCTATGAGTGAGTGGAGGGAGTTTTAGTGAGGGCTTTTTGGAATGCTGTGAGTTAAGTTCAGTGTTTTTGTTTGGGTTTTTTTTTTTGTGCCTGATCTTGTAAACCCCTCGTACACATGAATAGTCAGTGCCCCCAAAATGCACTGCTGCTTTGGCGTTGTGTAAGCACTGTAAATCAAAATGCGTAGACTTTTTTTTTTTTTTTTGGTGCCTGAGGTCCTGGGGAAGTGGAATCTTAAGAGATGTTTTAATGTTTGAATGTTGAAATGGGAAAAAAATAAACTTGTTGCAATGCTACACGTGTCGTCAACTTGATTTCAAGATAGTCTCTGGTCTCATATCTAGAGTATTTTACTAATTACAGGTCACAAAAGGAGAATCTTTTAAGCTAGCAATGCTTAGTTGTAGAATTGAACAATCCTAATATTAGTATATTTATCTTAAATTCAGTTTTTACTGCTAAGACTTTGTCATGAATTTAAGTGAAATACGCTTAAAATGAAATAAATAAAAATGACTTGAAGACTTCCGGTAATGGCGGGGTGCTGAGAGGCTGCGTAACACCAACCCTCCTGATAGAAAATCCTTGAAAAATTATATTTTTTACTCTAAACCGAACTTTCAGCGGTGATTTTGACAGATTTTGGGCCATGTCACAGACGAGGAGGAAAAAAACTGCTCAAAAACAGCAGAAACATGAAAAAGATACCGAAAGACTTTCAGAATCTGAACACGAGGAGATGGGGGATGAAGAGTGTGAGTCTGAACCCAGTGATAACTCCGCAACAAACCCCAGCACGTCGGATGTCATGAATGCAATTAAAGGGATGGAAAAGCGAATTGCAGATAAGATAGATGGAGTATTGGAAAGAGTGAAAGAAATAACCGAAAGAGTTGAAGAAGCTGAGGAACGTATTTCGGGTACGGAAGACGAGGTGAGCAAACTCAAAACTCGCATTAACACGTTGGAATCGCAGGTGGCATTACTGCTTGAGAAAATTGATGGGATGAACAACCACAGTCGTAGAAACAACCTGAGACTTGTAGGCTTTCCAGAAAAGGAAGAAGGAAGGGATGCGCTAAAATTCTTAGAAAGCTGGATCCCTTCAATCTTAGAGATGAAGGATACCACGCTAACACTGGAACGAGCACACCGAATAGGCCCACAACCTCAGGCGGAGAGTGACACCAACGCTACTCCGCCTACAGCCACTCCACCTCGACCGAGAACTCTGATCATGAAGTTCCTCAGCTATCGACAGAAAGAAGAGGTGTTGAGAGCAGCGAGGGATAAAGGGACACTAAAATATAAAGAGCACACAATCAGATTCTACCCTGACGTCACCGCGGAAACACACAAGAAACAGAGGGCTTACGATGGAGTGAGACAGAGATTACGACAGAAAGGAATCAAGACGCACCGTGTCGTCTTCCCAGCGAGACTGCTTCTCACCCACGAAGGAAAAACTGAACTGTATAATACTCCGGCAGAGGTGGAGCGCTACATGGAAAGCGTGGGTATCTGATGATAAGTGGTCCTTTGCAATTTAATACCATTTTCTTCTCTTTTAAATCAGCAGATGGAGTTTAAGGCAGGTCGGCTACAGATAGCCTGTAATATAATTTAATAGAGAGACTATACTTTGATCCATAACAGTTGTTAGGCAGTAAGTAGATTCTTTATTTTAACCTGCCTTCCTTTTCTTTTCTTTTTTTCCTAACTGCACCTGAAGGATAGCCCCTTAATTTTTCTGTTGTGTTTAAAGGGGGCTGAAAAGCGGACTTTTTTTTTTTCTTTTTACAAAGTGGACTTTGTTCTGAATAGGGATATGGGGTATTCTCAGCTTGAGCCAACCTATTTGGCCCCTTTTTCTGGTGTTTTTAAAGGGGGCTGAAAAGCTGACTTTTTTCTTTACAGAAAGGACTTTGTTCTGAACAAAGCTATGGGGGTATTCTCAGCTTGAGCCAAACTATCAAAAAAAATCTAAATAAGCTGGGAAATCTGAAAAGTTCATTTCTATCTGAAATATGAGTGGAAAACTAATAATTTCAAGGGTTGTGTTATAAGTAGTAGATCTAAGTAGAGAGAGCCAATCAGTAATTAGCTCCTCACGGATGTGTGGATCTAATAAACCCATACAGGAAGCGAACATGAAAGGGGGAGGGGGGATATATTGTGGAAGGATTTGGGAGAGGTTATTTGTAAGGTTCAGGTTCAGAATGTTAGTTTGTGTGATTGTTACTTTTATTTTATTATTGTGCATGTTTTTTGTTTTTATGTTTGGCTTCTCATTGGTATATCTATCTCATACTAAAGGAGTGTTTAGGGTGAGTGATGATGACAGATAAAAAGTAATGTATGAAAAGGAAAAGGTCAAATTCATAACTTGGAATTGTAGGGGAATGGGTAGCCTTAAAAAAATAAAACAAGTAATGGATAGAATCAAACTTCTGCAGGCAACTATAATATATTTGCAAGAAACGCATATGACAACTGGGGAAATAATTAAAATACAGAGGAGATGGCAGGGTCAGGTGTTTTCATGTTGTTACGCCTCCAATGCTAGAGGGGTAATGATACTGGTTCATAAGACCGTCCCTTTTCAAGTTGAAAAAATAACAAAAGATTCAGCAGGTAGGTTTATTATAGTTGAGGGATATTTATTTGGAGATAAAATCAATCTTATTAACGTGTATGGCCCAAATGATGATAGTCCTTCTTTTTTCAGCAACTTATTCCTCTCAATAGCGGCTTTAAGAGGACAGCATATTATGGCAGGAGACATAAACTGCACACTAGATCCAGGGAAAGATCGCTCAACTGGCTTGGATACAACACATGTTAAGTCTAGGAAACTTATAACTCAGTTTATGAAAGACTTGAACATGTTGGATGTGTGGCGATATTTCAACCCTAGCCTTTTAGTTTACTCATGTTATTCTGGGACACACAAAACATATTCACGCATTGATTACTTTCTGATATCAGCATCACTGCTCCCCAATATTACAGATTGCAAGTACCATACGGTGGTAATCTCTGACCATGCTGCTGTATCTCTAACCTATACAAATAAAAAGATGACCAACACTCCTCCTAAATGGAGATTGCAAGCAGGGTGGCTACAAGACCCTTCATTTAAGGAATTCTTGGGTAAACAAATAGACTTTTATTTTGAGACCAATACTTCTGAAACATCTGCTTGTGTGAGATGGGAAGCATTCAAAGCTTTTATTAGGGGTCAAATTATTGGATTTTGTAGCCATAAATCCAAACAATCTAGACAAGACATTAAACAGTTGGAGAAGCGTATCAGTGAATTAGAAAAAACAATATATCAAAACAGGGTAGCAAATAAAGATGAACACAATAAATTACTCCTTTTAAGAGCACAATATAATGAAAAGTCAGCAGCAAAAGCGGCAGCAAAAATCATGAAATTAAAACAGAATTACTACGAACAAGGAGATAAAGCAGGAAAATTACTTGCTTGGCAAATAAAAAAAATGCAAGAGCAAAGGGCTATCATTAAAATTGAAACTCCTTCAGAAAATATCACAGATCCATTAAAGATAAATGAAGCTTTTAGAGACTATTATAAAAACTTGTACAGTCCAGATATTTCTCCAAATAATGACTTACGAACGCAATTTTTAGAAGATCTTGAATTGCCTCAGATATTAGAGGAAGACCAGATGAATCTTGAAGAACAGATTACAATAGAAGAGATATCATTAGCTATTGATGCAATGACTACAGGAAAAACGCCAGGCCCAGATGGCCTTCCTATAGACATTTATAAAACATTTAAAGAAAAATTGATAAATCCTTTTCTAGATATGGTAGTAGAGGCCTTTGAATTGGGCATTCTTCCTGCATCAATGAGAAGGGCATTAATCACGCTATTACCAAAACCAGGTAAAAGTAATACAAAATGTGAAAACATGCGCCCAATAAGCCTTCTTAATTCAGACACTAAGATAATATGCAAAGTGTTAGCAAGAAGGCTGGAGACAATATTACCTAATCTAATAGGAGAGGATCAAAATGGCTTTATTCAACGCAGACAAGGGTTTCATAATGTAAGAAGGCTTCTTAACATTCTCCATAACCAGCGGGATGCGCAAGACACAGCTGTCTTGTCACTGGATGCAGAAAAGGCCTTTGACTGCGTACTGTGGCCCTATTTATTTGAAACATTGGTTAAATTTGGTTTTGGAGAAAATTTTTGTAAATGGGTTAAAATTCTTTGTAATGACCTTGTAGCTGAGGTACTGACGAACAATGTAGTATCAAATCCGTTCAATATATTGAGGGGTTGTCAGCAGGGATCACCTCTCTCTCCACTCCTTTTTGTCATTTCAATAGAGCCCTTTGCAATTGCAGTCAGAAAGCATGCAGGCATTTCTGGAATTAACGTTGATCAGATGGAACATAAAATTGCCCTGTTTGCCGATGATGTCCTCCTTTTTCTTACAAATCTTAGCCATTCTATACCAGCTCTTGTAGAACTTATAGGAACTTTTGGGAAGATCTCAGGATACAAAGTAAATCATTCAAAAAGTATGTTAATGGTACTGGATGATGAAGATAGAATGCAATTTCAGAATAATCCAATGACTTTTCAGTTAACTGATAGCTTTACATATCTGGGAATACGAATTGTACCAAAACTAGAGGATATAATCACTGTAAATTATGAACCACTGTTTGAAAATATTTCTAATTCCATTGATAGATGGACGTTACTACCCATAACCTTAATTGGTCGCATAAATGTTCTAAAAATGAACATCTTGCCCAAACTACTATACATATTTCAAAATATTCCACTACCACCCCCAAAACACCTTTTTATGAGACTAAATAAGCTGTTCACTAACTTCATCTGGAACAGCAGGCGTCCAAGACTCCGCCTTTCACTCTTATACTTGCCTTTTGATAGAGGGGGGCTCATGTGCCCCAATGTGCTATGGTATTATTGGGCTGCCCAGCTTAGAACTATGATGTTTTACTTTTCTTCAGAAGGCACCCCGTCATGGGTCAATATGGAATCAGCTGAAGTCACACATGGTCTACCTCTAAATATGTACATATATTCAGCCAATCTCAAATATCATAGGAAACACTGCTCTAACCCTATTTTGCTTAATATGATTAATGTATGGTACATGGTGAAGAAATATCTTGGTATTTCTAATGATCTCTCTTGCTTTAGCCCCATTTGGGGCAATACAGATTTCAAACCAGGAAGATTGGACGCAGGCTTTAAAAGCTGGGCTGATAAAGGGATAAGGGCCATACATAATTTGTACTCTTCAAACAAACTCATGTCCTTTGAAGAAATTGTTAATAAATTTAATATACCTAAAATCACTTCTTTAAATACTTACAAATAAGAAATTTTATATTTGTAGCTCAAAATAATACTTTAGACATGCCAACAATAAACAACCTAGAGAAAGAAATGTTAAGTGATTGTTATGCGAGAGGCTTAATTTCACATTTATACAGAATTATGATAGCAGGGTCACAAGAATCGTCAATTACTAAATTAGAAGCCTGGAAAAAGGACCTAAAAGAAGATTTGTGCACAGCAGACTGGACAGAGGCATGTAAGGAAGCTCAAACTCAAACAATAAGTGTAAGATTGAAACTACTACAATATAAGTGGTTAATGCGGACTTACATGACTCCATCTATTCTACACAAGTACAATGACGATATACCTGATACTTGTACAAAATGCAACAAATTTAAAGGTGATTTCTATCATTGTATATGGGAATGTGAACACATAATGTCATTCTGGGAGGGGCTGAGAGATATGATAAATAAGATAACAGGTATAAATTTAACATTATCAGCAAAAGTGTTTGTCATGCACTTATATCCTCTCGAAGTGACATTGGGAAGAAGGGAATATATTTTTCTTGACATGTGTTTGTTACAAGCAAAACGTTTAATTGCTTTATTCTGGAAAAGAATTCAAGCACCAAATGTGAATGATTGGTTGAAAGAAATGGCAAATAATATGGTCATGGAGAAAATAACATATATAGTGAAAGGTAAAGGCAGTAAATTTGAGGAGATATGGTACCCATTTTTAGCCTTTCTGGAAAAAGATGGAGGCAATGGAACACCAGATGTGAATAATACAGACACCAATTGAGAAGCTTTTTTTATTTTTTTTTTAATTTTTTAATTTTAATTTTAATTTATTTTATTATTATTATATATTTTTGTATTTATTTTTAATAATGTATGTATTAACGAGGTTTTTAATTAGTTATTATTTGTTTTCGGTTTAGTTCTTTCTGTCATTTGAATTTGGTTTATGTTAAACTTTAAAGGTTTTTTTTTGTATTGTCTTATATATTGTCTTTGTTCAAATGTAAGTATACCAATGTTAAAACTCAATAAAAATATTTGGAAAAAAAAAGAAAAAAAAAAAAATGACTTGAATGGCTAAATGTAAGAAGTACGATCTTGTTATAAGAACTGTTTTGATTATTTTGAGTTAATCAGATGGGCGGCACGGTGGCGTAGTTGTTAGCGCTGTCGCCTCACAGCAAGAAGGTCCGGGTTCGAGCCCCGGGGCCGGCAAGGGCCTTTCTGTGTGGAGTTTGCATGTTCTCCCCGTGTCCGCGTGGGTTTCCTCCGGGTGCTCCGGTTTCCCCCACAGTCCAAAGACATGCAGGTTAGGTTAACTGGTGACTCTAAATTGACCGTAGGTGTGAATGTGAGTGTGAATGGTTGTCTGTGTCTATGTGTCAGCCCTGTGATGACCTGGCGACTTGTCCAGGGTGTACCCCGCCTTTCGCCCGTAGTCAGCTGGGATAGGCTCCAGCTTGCCTGCGACCCTGTAGAAGGATAAAGCGGCTAGAGATGATGAGATGAGTTAATCAGATCTCGCATAATAAGTTCCCCAATCTTATTTTGGAATTATTTCATCTAAAAACAGGTTAGATTTTTCATCTTACTTTAAGAAATCTTACCAAGTCAAATTTGACTAGTTCCATTGGCAGATTTTTTTTTTCCACCTGATTCAAGCAAATATGCTTTGTTTGAATCTTTTATTTCTTATTTTTGAAAGGCCATTTTTTTTTTGCAGTGTAGAAGCTAAAGTTGTGAACGAGGAGCGGAAGAAAAGCTGGACCACGCGCCTGGTGGTCCAAGGAATCGTTCAAGTCAACCATAATTTGCATCGACAGAGGATCTTCCGCTCGCCAATGGCACTGAAATCACGAGTCCGTGTCACTAGTGTCGGGTTGACGAGCATGTTTAGGTCAGATAGTCCAGATGCGTTGCGACAGCATGGGAACGAAATGAGCTCCGTCCCCAGGATGACCTGCTGGTCCTCGACGCGTTACGCGCTTCTGTTTGAACTCGTCGGCGTCGACCCGAGCGAAAAATCCTGTCACAGTCGTCTCTACTTGAGAAATCTCTGGAAACCCTGGAGGTCTGAATAACGTGGACGTGATTTGCATAATCTTGATGTGGAGCCCTGAAAATGCTCTGAAGCACACGCGCATGGAACAAATGTCCTTGTGGAAATGCAGTATTAAAGTAACTTTTTTTTTTTTCTCTCTCTCTTAAGTGTGGTCGAGTTGCTCTTGTATTATTATTATCATTGACACGTCAGCTCATACTGTAGCTGTTTAATCATTACACCCGGAGGGGGAAAAAAAAGCAATCAATTTATAACATGGATGGAACGGGGCGTGTTTAACCATTAACAGGCACGTGAAGATGATAAACCTGGAAAAACAGGGAGGGAGGACATGTTATTGCAACAACCCGGTTCCATAACACTGTTTCTCCAGCACCATTTCAAGTTGAAGTAGTGCCGTGGGGTTTATTTATTTATTTATTTGATTTTTTTTTGAACAGGCAGTGCCTTACATAAGTATTCCCCCCCCCCCCCCCCTTGATGTTTTTTGAACTTGAAATGGAGTTAAGTAAGAGGCGCTGTGTTTTAAACATCACTGACGTCTGGGGGAAGCGTCACTCAAGGAAAAGCAGGCTGATTATCCGTCTACGTGAGATTTAGGGATGCGATCCAGGCTGTAAAATCGATAGAGAAGCTGAAAGGCTTTTGATCATCACTGTAGCTCTGTATGCCCTTTTGAAACCAAGTTTTCTTGAGAAGACTTGCATTCTTTCATCCTCAGCATGACCCTTTTGTTCTGCGTCTCTGTTTTTCTGCCAGGTACCACAAGACAGCCGCGGGAGGGGGAGGTTCCCGGCGTGGACTACAACTTCATCAGTGTGGAGGAGTTCCGCGTCCTGGAGGAAAGCGGGCTGCTGCTGGAGAGCGGAACATACGATGGTGCGTAAGAGCGCGCGGGAGCGCAGCAGGGCCGAAGTTCAATGACGTGGGCTAGTTACGGAGTACGAAGACTCGCACGTCCTTCAGTCCATCTCCAGATCTTGATCTCAGTAGCGTGAATCCTTAGACACATTCTAAATCCTAGAGGCTTTTTTTTTTGGACTTCTGATCCTTTGTCTAGTTTGCTAGCGTGATGTTACTACGTGCTACGTCATGACCACGACCTGACGCAGGTTGATGTTTGTAAACGGATGAACAGTAACACGATCCAGCGATATTTATTTATTTATTTATTTATTTATTTATTTATAAAACTCGTCCTCGCGAGTTCCAGAGCGTACGCTCAAAAAAAAAAAAAAACACGAGGAGTTATTTTCTACGGAAGCCGCGAGAGGCCCTTCATATAATCTTTTTTTTATTCACCTTGTTATCCCGAGATAACGACATAATTAATTCAGGATGTCGAGAAAACAACACAGCTAATTTGAGATCTCGAGAAAACAAAATTATTCCGTGATCTCGAAAAAACAAAAAAATTATTTCGTGATCTCGAGAAAACAGCTGAGATTTCTAGCAGAGCTGCGCCCCCTGTGGGTCAGACAATGAAGACTTGGGGTGTATTCAGACCAGGATAGTTCGATAGTTCACTTGCTTTGGTCCGAACCAAATGTTTTTTTTTATTTTTCCATTTTGGTGCGGTTCACTTTCACACTGTACATTTTAGTAAGCGGACCAAAATCTGTCAACAAAGCCACGCGCCCTGAGGTCGTTCAGCTATTGGTCAGAGACGACACGCGCACAAAGCGTCAAGTTCAAAAGTAGTCATGGAGGCTTTCCGTGCTGTTATTCTTTTTAATGTCATCAAAGCTATATGCTTTTTCCAGTTTTTACTGTTTTCACAGTTGTGCGATTACTATGCTGTTGTACAAGTAATTTATCAACGACGACGACAAAGGGCAAGGCGGCTACGGAGGATAGCGCTGATGAGCGCACATCATGTTGTGACAGTTCTGGCTCTTCACGCAATAGATGAATTTCTTTTTTGCGTCGCTAGTACCGCCACTTTTTGAAAGAACGTCCCTGATTTTAATGTAGGTCTGACGGAGTTTCTTCACTTTTAGCCGACATTGTTCTGGGGAGCGCGTGAACCGCTTCTCCTTCATTTTCTCACTGAATACAGCAAACACGTTGCCATTTTTGTGTGTTCTCTCCAAAAGCTCAGATATGTGGACATCTGCCCATATATCCACAAGGGTACGCGTTTCTTCCTCGGCCCACGTTTGCCCCCTACTCATTTTTTGTACTCTGTAGTCTAGCCTACCACTGGTCTGAATGACTGAACGACTGTTGTAAGGTTCCCTTGACAACCGAAACAGTGTTTGCACTTTGCGGTGGAGCGTCAAGACTCCGTTTCCCATAATGCTCGACAAACGACGGAAGCTCCCGAGGTACAAAAAAGCAAAACTGTTGGATTAGGTCCGATCTGCTTTCACACCTCCAAAAGATCCGCACCAGGGTTCCTTTGGTCCGGACCGAGTCCGACCTTGCAGCTCGGTCTCGGTCCGCTTGTTTGGTCCGGACCAGAGTTCGGTGGTTTGTATTCAGACCAACCCAAAAGGTCCGGACCAAGGGAAATTTGGTTCGTTTGGTCCGGACCAAACAACGTAGGTGTGAATACGCCATTAGAAATTGGCGGACATGTAACAGAGCAGAAATGGCTTTTTACGATGCCTTGAGAGAGAGGGGGGTCCCAGAGGAGAACATCATCCCTTATTAAAAGACTTAATGCAATCTCTCCCTGTGTCAACCCCTGATCAAAATATTGCCTTATTAGGTGATCGATTATTCCAGACATTCTAATGACCAAAGTTGCGTCTATACAGAATGAGAAATAGCCCCAAAGTCAGCATATCGCAAGCCTCTTGGGGCACCTGAATGAACCAGCTGTTTACTCGAGATCATGAAATAATTTTGTTTTCTCGAGATCTCGAAATAACGGTTTTGTTTTCTCGAGATCTCGAATTAGTTGTGTTGTTTTTTCTCGAGATCCTGAATTAATTATGTCGTTATCTCGGGATAACAAGGTGAATAAAAAAAGGATTATATGAAGGGCCTCTCGCGGCTTCCGTAATTTTCACACTCCTTTCTTTTAATGGGTCACGTTTTTCATTCACACAGTGTCGGTTGTGTGAACCTCCGGCTCGACTCATCGAGGTTGATGTTAATCATTCCAGAGCTTTTTCATCTCCTGGGAAGTGTCTGTGTCTCTGGATCACCACGAAGCCACTGGTGACTAAAACAGCACTTCTCAGGAGCCCTATTGTTTCCCTTCAGCTGTCTCAGGCAGGTGGGTTAATGATCTTCGCCTGAATCATGGGGGACCCCCCCCCCCCCGCCCGGTACAGGAAGCTTAGTTTAAACTTCAGAGAGAAAAGTAAATCAGGTAGTCACAGTGAAGTCACCGGGGCTGCTCTTGGACGTGATCCGTCCATCTCCGTGACGGATGCGTGTTGCTTTTTAGTCTCTTGGTATTTCAGACTGAAGGATAATTTCACAGCGGCTAATTCTGATCAATGATACCTTGCCTTTCCCTGACGTCTGGTGTAAAAGTCAGCGCATGTAAATTAGTTCAGGCTGCGTCGCTGCTATATCATTCTGTCTTCTGCTTTTTCTGCTCGGGAGCCTCTTTAAGCTTGAATGACTCAAGTGTTCATTCGGATGTCTGTTTAGAAATGTTTCCGAAGGACGTCTGCAGTCATTATCGTTGAATCGCACGGGATAGGCAACGCATAGGATGTCACGAAAAATGGTGTACTACACGCACCTCATTAAGACGAACTGATTTTTAAAAAAAAAAAAAAAAGGTTTTATTATAACCACTTGATTGTTAGTAGGTCACATGACCATACAGTAATATATGTACAGGAAGTAGCTGTGTTAGGATCTTAATAATGTAGCTAAGATCTCCAGACATTACAGTATCTCTGGTGTTTTAAAACTTGCCCCGGGTACGAAACCACTCGCTTGTTCGCTACTACCTACTCACTATATAGGGAATTGCTAGATAGAGGACTATACAGTGAGCTCATTGGTTAAAAAAAAAACAAAACACTTTCGGATCAGTCGGCTGGTGGGTTTTCAAAGTTATAAATACACGCGTGTATTTTTGTGATAAATCCATATTATACTGCGCGTATAATTTCCCACATTAATCAATACAGAGTACTTTGTGTCTGCTGCATCTTTTTTTTTTTTTAAATCACTTTCCTCCTTCTTTGCTGCTGCCTTTTATTAAAATCAAATTTGAGGCTTTTGATTTGATTTCTTTCAGCGCGACCACAAAGCATGATGGGATGTACTGCTTTGGTTAGCGACCATCGGTTGTACGCTACTTTTCACGATGCATTGTGGGATACTTTTGAGAGCACTATATAGGGTGGACTAATTCTCACTATACATTCGGACAGCGCTACAAAATGGTGACCTCACTGTATAGTCCACTGTATAGTGAGTAGGGAGTGATTTCGGTCACAGGGTTGGTTTTGGTTAGAGCAGATTAAATAATCAGCGAGCACTTCCTGGAAGGGACATGCATCACGTACGTCCGGTCGTCTCGACTGCTCGTTTTGCGGTGCGCCATACTTTTACCGTAAGAGAACATGCTAATGCATCAACCGACGTACATATGTGCAAACAACGTACGTGTACCACGACAGGGAACCTGATTAAGTGCAAGGCAATGTGTCCTAAACACTTGACCACTAGACAACAAAATTTTCATCTTTATTTGCATAAGACGGAGGGTTTTTGTTTTAAACCAGTGCTTATTTTTAATCAGCTTTTTTTTAAAAACGTGGGATTATTTACTAACTCTGTAGCAGCCCTTGGCGTTAAGAACAACACCAGTGTGTGTCTGACGGGTGCAGATGCATTTTATTCCTCTTGAGCACGAGTACAGCATCAAACACTCTACGCTGAGCACCATGAAAACGAAAGAGAACAAAACCATAATAGTTAACGTAACATGGTTGTCAACAAATACTAGGGCTGTAACGATACACCCAACTCACGATTCGATTCGTATCGCGATTTTTGACCCACGATTCGATACGCCCACGATTTTTAAAAAAAAATTTTTTTAAAGTAGTAAATTTGACTTATTAACATTTACTTACTTACATTAACTATTTAATAACAAATAATTCAGACCACTGCAGAGAATGAGTAATATGTATGCAAAAATGAACAAATGTATATCCAAAGATTTGTTTTATTTCTCAAAATAATACTGTTGAGCCGGAAGCTCGGTTTTTTTTCGGTTCTGAAAAAGTTATTTTTCCAAATCGTGTAAATCCGTTAAGATTTTTTTGGGGCGGATGTGACGTCACGTGAAACCCAGCAGTATAAACACAGCAGCCAGCGTCTGGATCATAACAAATACAGCTTCCTGGGCTGACAGCTCTGCCCGGAACGTGAATAACGGGCGATAGCTCTGGTCGCCACTTACACAATAAAGCATCGTGCTGGATTCGTGCACGCTGGAGTGCACGAGATACCTAGATCACCCCACCTCACCATCTCCATTCCAGTCGAGACCCAAAGTCCAATTTTGAGCACATAGCATTTAACACGCCAAGCTGAAATTGTTAAGCGCTTAAAAGCTCATTAATGTAATGTTGATTTTATTGCACTTGTGCCTTCTATGCGCATTATGATCCCACAGGCATTGAGATGTAACCTCGCTGACCCATCTACTCACTTTCTCATCTTTACTTCAGTCTGGGGTTTGCGGTTACTCGGTGTTACATCAGAGTTGTGGGTCGGAGCTCGGATGGATGGATGGATGGATAGACGGACAGATGTCCTCAATTCTCCTTTAACTCCTCCATTCCCCCAGTAACTGTGGGCATGTTCAAAACCAGTGGATTATTTGTGCAGGAAAGAGAGAATTTCCTCCCCCCCTCCCTCCACTGTATCCACCAGTCTCTGTCTCGATACAGCAGAGAGTCGGGCCCAAGTTGGGTTGTATGGATTAGAGTATGTCGGGGGTCCTGCGTGTTTGACGGGACGAGGGAACGTAAAGAGCTTTTGATCATCTTCGCTTTGACTTTTTTACGTGAGTATTAACTCAACACCCCGTGTATTCGGATGGAACGTCCAGTCGCTACGCTCTTCGCCAAAGCTGCTATTGAACCTGTGCCACACTGTCGAGCTCTGGAGCATCTCGTACTGCTGTTCTATGCTCCGCATGAGAATAAGAGTCGAGGCAAAGCGATAAAAAGAAGGAACGGAGCGCACCTTCACACCCGTCAGACCAAGCACAGATTCTCAATCAGACCGAAATCAGGTCTTGTTTCAAGGGGTGTTCACACGGCACATATTTGCATCGATGCCGCACCGATGTATTTTATTGCGATATATCTTACTCCGGTGTAAATTTTGTGGAGCGTTCACACGTCACAACCCTGCTTAGTAGAGAGAAGCGTGTTAGCACCGGTGCAGCCCCGCTTGCGTTCACACGGCAGTTTTTGCGACCGTGCTATACGATAGTAATAATGCGGAAATGAAATATGCGCATGCGTGAAAATGTGCTTCCTTTTCCCGGTTGTCATGGCATCACCAAGCGCCGGGAAAACAACGTGGATGAAGACACCAGTGTTGCCAGGTACTGCCAAAATGCACTTAAAACCGCCCAATCTGACAACACTGGAAGACACGCAGTTCTGTTGTTGTTGTTATTCGCCTTTTTGGAAGCGCAAAATACCAGGATGCAAATTATGCAATGCCCGTATGTAATCAACTCTCCTCGCGCGTAGCGAGTCTACCCCTGTAGCGTTCAGACGTCCCATTTTATATCAGTGCTGCTCCACAAACTAGCGTTTACTCTGGAGTAAATTCCTTAAACCACCTCCTGAGCAGGGTTAGATTTGCACCGGTTTAAGCAGCTTTCAGGGGCGACACCGCTATAACTTTGTACCGTGTGAACGCTCTACCGGGGCAGCCCCGGTGCTACACCGGAGTAAACGTTGCCGTGTGAACACCCCTTCAGACTGAACGTACAGTAATTGAACAACGAATCGAAAAAGGTCCCGAGAAGTGTTCAGGAATCTTGTGCAACACTTTTTTTTTTTTCCCCACCGGTCAGGATTACAGCGATAAACCTTTCCCGAGCGTGCAGAATATCCCAAGCAGGCGCTCAATCAAGTACGAGAGGATTCCGTAAATAACAGGTTTAAAATGTTTCGTCTGCGCATCCGGTGTTTTTTTTTTTTTATATCGTTCCGAATATCCTGCGCATTTTCGCAACGCTTCAGCGCCATCCTTTGATTCTATTCACTTTAGCAGCTTGCACGGATTGGGGAAAAAATAAATAAATGCTGCAAGCCAAAATACACAGCATGTCCGGTTCACTTCCTGAAGTCGAATCGATTCCGATTTCAAAGGTTTCGATTCGCATTCAAGCGCCGCAGATGTGACCCTGAGCTAAAATGGTGGCAGCCCCTGGACTAAGGTTATTTCATCCCTCTTGCTGTGTCTTCATAAAGGTGCTGTTGTAAGAGCTGCTGCTGTTTCTCACTGGGAACCCCTTTCGCATGATAATGTCTCTCTCAGTAAGGGGAAAGGTCACAGCCGACTCACACACCGATCGAACGCTGACCCTCGGGAATTTCTATTCAAATTCTAGCATAGTCCGTGTTTATTCAGCGGCCGCTCTGTTTACTATGTACAGAGTGTGCTTGTGAGCCGGGAAAAACATTCACGTGCCCCTTATTTAGTGAATTTCTGCCAGAATTAGTCATGGTCCTTGTTCAAGGTCTGAAATATTTATGGTTCGTCGATGTTATAAATCCGTTCGTTTGCAAGGCTGACGGAGAAACGCAAACAAACGAGACGTTTCTGAGCAAATGTCCTTTCTCTGCTTGGTTGTTACTTACAGGTCAGAGTGTCTGTGTTTCAATGCTGTGCTTTCTGACACTCCGTACGTTCTTGTATGTAATATATATGCGCTGTTTATGCCGTATTGAGATAACGAGTATAACACTTGACTATAGGAGTGGATGCCCTGCAGGCTACAGCATGTAAATGTAACTTGGGAAGTGTGTTCTTTTTCCACAGAGCTCTAGGCTGATTTTTTTTTTTTTGGGTCCCCAGAGCTTTGTCTCAGCTGTCCCAAAATAGATACGGAAATCATCATCATCATCATTATTATTTTTTGTTTACTTCAAGAACACAAACTGATCTTGACTGTGTATTTTATATAGCTATAAAATGCAGAGCTGCTGCAATAACCGATCAATAAAATACAGTAATAAAGAGTTTCTGTTTTTGGCACTCTGTTTCTAATTGATCACGTTACGCCTCAAATAGCAAAGCTTTTTATATCAATTAGATTATGCGTAGTTAAAGTAATAGCATCAGTCGCCTGGGCTTTTTCCAATCTTTTCTTATTCACTGTTCAGTTTTGGTGATCTTGCACCCAGGTTAGCCTCAGATTCCTGTTCTTTGCTGATCAGAGCAGAGCCCGATGTGGTAGCACAAGGTTGGGCATTCTGTGATACTTTTCTGCTCACCACGGCTGTAAAGAGTGATTATTGAAGTTTTTTTCAAGAACCGATCTGGCCTCTGTGCTCTCTGTCTCTCGCTCAACAACAAGACGTTTCCTCACACATGCAATAAAAACAATTATTATACATACAGGCCACTTTTTCCATGGAATAAAAATCTTTTTTTTTTTTTTACGGTCTGGTTTCCATCAAATCCTGCGCTCTGATTGGCTGGCGAGCAGGTCCGTATCCTATGATACGGACCTCTGGTGACTCGCTCGTTCACAACAGTAGCAATTTTTGTCAACATTTATTTTCTCATTTCTCAGGAGAATAGCATTAGTTTTACAGCATGGACAGCGATAACTACAGTGTTCACAGCGAAAGCGAGTTTTACTACCCTGAGGAAGAAGAAATAAAACATTTCAGGAGAAAGATAAAAACCTCTAACTGCTGCTAACGCCGAGCAAAAACATGGCTGAATCCTGAATGACTCCTATTTGTATAAATAGGGCACTACATAGGCGGCAAAATGTAGTTGTTTTCCTGCCATGGAAGTGCACTTGTATACCGAGGAGGAGGTGATTTGCATTACAGCCGTGAATGAGGATTCAAAATGGCGGCTCGGTTTTCCCTTTCGGGCGCTCTCGTTTTCTGTTAGAATTTGGTAAAGAAAAAAATAAATATATTATTTACCAGCTTAAGGTCGGTCCGTATGGTGAAATACCGTGACCTCGGCCCAGAGGGCCTCACTCAGTACTTTCAAGACCTCGGTCACGGTATTTCACCAATCGGACCTCCCAGCTGGTAAATAACGTATTCTTTTTTTTTCGCGGTCCAAATCCTGCGCTCTGATTGGCTGGTGAGCGGGTACGGACCCCAGTTACGGATGCCGGTTATGGACCTCTGGTGACTCGCTCATTCACAACAACAAACATAGTACAAACAAACAAACATTTTTTGTCAACATTTATCTTTTTAATTTTTATTTTTTAAAGATTTATTTATAAGATTATCAAAAATCTTATAAATTTTTGCCAGCATTTCTCAGGAGAATAGCATTAATTTTACAGCATGGACAGCGATAACGACAGTGTTCACAGCGAAAGCGAGTTTTACTACCCTGAGGAAGAAGAAATAAAAAAAAAAAGCATTTCAGGAGAAAGCTAAAAACCTCTAACTGCTCCTAACGCTGAGCAAAAACATGGCTGAATCCTGAATGACTCCTATTTGTATAAATAGGGGACTATATAGGCGGCAAAATGTAGTTTTGTTTTGTTTTTTTCCTGCCGTGGAAGTGCACTTGTATACCGAGGAGGAAGCCATTTACATTACAGCCGTGAATGAGGATTCAAAATGGCGGCTCGGCTCGGAATATTATTTAAATATTCCTGCCTCCCTTACAAAGAGCCACCTCCTCTAGTGCCTGCAGCTTGCTGTCACTTCATATGAGCCTGTCTTTGTAGTTCTTGCCAAATCATAAAGGTGTAATTTCACTTACTCGACAACAAATGGACAGGACCGGTTAGAATTGTTCATGACCTCTGCAGAGGAAGTTGTTTTTGGTGCAGTTTGTATGCATGTTTGTCTGATGGTAAGCAGGATTGCGCAAAACCTACAGACCTGATTTCCATGAAACTTGGTAGAAGGGTGTAGCATAAGCCAAGGAAGAAGCTGTTAAATTTTTAGAGCAGATCCAATTCCCAAGGTGGATCCACAATTATTTTTTTTTTAAATCTTTTGTGAATGTCAGTAGTGAAAAAACATAGCCAATGTAGAAATATCCATCCATACATTATCCGTAGCCGCTTATCCTGTGCAGGGTCGTGGGCAAGCTGGAGTCTATCCCAGGTGACTACGGGCGAGAGGCGGGGTACACCCTGGACAAGTTGCCAGGTCATTGCAGGGCTGACGCATAGAGACAGACAACCATTCACACTCACATTCACACCTACGGTCAATTTAGAGTCACCAGTTAACCTAACCTGCATGTCTTTGGACTGTGGGGGAAACCGGAGCACCCGGAGGAAACCCACGCGGAGAACATGCAAACTCTGCACAGAAAGGCCCTCGCCGGCCACTGGGTTCAAACCCAGAACCTTCTTGCTGTGAGGCGACTGTGCTAACCACTACACCACCGTGCCACCCAGTGTAGAAATATGATGACTCTATATCACAATCCACATTCGCAGATACTAGTAATCTTCTAGGATACATGTGAGGCCATAGAATTCTAATGATTTTGGAAATATACCCAGACCTATAAAGTGGTTACGGTTGCAGATTTGCTCATCATAGAAGAGTCAACGATTGTCCTTGGTGAAGGTCTGGGCGCTCTGAGCGCACTTCTAATATATGAGGCAATTTCTGTCGAATTGCTATTGATCTGGACAAACGTATCTCACTTGTAGTGTAGATCCCATTTGAACCTGAATCCGTGGTTAATAAACACCTTGTCATAGACGGGATTGAGGGCATTTAGTGTTGTTTCTCATGTTGACAAGTACTATAATCCGATAATTACCGTGAAATTTCTTTGGCCTTCTTGCTAATTATATTTAAAGAAGTTGGCCCTCATCAGAAATTAGTTGAAGAGCCACCAGAAATCATGCTACGGTCAAAGTATCTGAGACTACATCGTTTTCAGCCTTCACTGAAACTCTCAACCGGGATGTGCGGTGTTTTATTCACCGCCACATGATTGGCTGAATGGTTAATAGCATCAATATATTGATATTGGGGGACTGTTGAAGAGTTTGGTTCCAAAACGTGATGAGCGCCATTTTAAAAATAATCAAGTTTCTGCCAAAAGAAGTTTGGAATTTATTCGCTATTCAAAGTTCTAAAATCAGTTTCATGCAGAATGCTAGTCTGGCTAACGTGACTTCAAAGCTCTGCGAGCATTTGGCCTGGCAAAGATATTAAGCCCAACCGTTTCCCAAAGGCGTGGTTGACCCGCCTCCCTGAAATGCCTCAGTTTGCTACTGGTCGAAGCCAGAAAAGGCTGTGACGAAGCTTAAACCAATCACATCACTCTTTCCTCTGACGTATGTGACGCGACGGAAACTGCTTGAGTAACAGGAAGAAGATAAATACCTCCAGGGCTGCACTTTGCTCCGTTTTCAATGAGAACTTCCCGTTGAATGCTTTCAATAAAGCATCTACCGCTGTGTCAAAGGCTTGCCGCTGCTCCATGTTCGTAATGTTTCTAGTGAATGAAGCGCTTCCGGCATAGATTCTGTAAACAATCTATGGCTTCCGGTCGCAGTTCTACTACGTCAGTCCCTTGAACACGCCTCTACCCAGGGCCGTTGGAGATGCTCAAAGTTGATTGGCTCCCGATTTTTCGGGAGCTTGGAAGAGCTGGAGATAGCTTGCCTTGCCAGACTAAGCTCGCAACAGGCCCTCGTGTTGCGTCACACTTAGGATGGGCGGGCCCAGGCTAGCAGAATGCAATATCCACTACGTTTCTCTGCAACATGCATCCCCTTTTCTTTCCAAACACAACAAGCGCCACGACTGATTTTCTGCAGAACATGATGTATCCCCCTCGACCAATCACAGCACACCATTCAAATACCAAAACAGTCAACATTGTGGCGCTTCCTCGCCTTTTACTGAGATTTGGAAGAAAATCAATGGCCTCTTTATGATCTTAATGTTTTATATTATTATTTCAGTCGATAATGTCGTCCAATGTTATGCTGTTTTCCATGTTGAGCACATGATTCCTCCTGGGATCTCGATATGCCAATTAATTTATTTATATTTAGGCACCACCGAAAAGCGGAGCTCCCGATGAGTGTAAAACGTGTTAGTAAATAATCCCCATGTTATTTTTTTAAAAAGCAGATTAAAAATCGGCGCTGGATAAAAAAACCATCTATCTTGTGTAAATAAAGATACAATCTTCGTTGTCCAGTGGTCAAGCTTTTGAGATGTGTGTTGCCTTGCAGTTGTGATCGGATTCCTTGTGGTCACAAAAGCCATCAAAATTCAGCTCGATGCATTACCATACTCTCAAGTATGGAGCGCTGCTGTGCTATGGATGGATGGATGGATACATACATCATTTGTCCAAAAGGGAATTAAAGATGCATTAAGGTACATGCTGTACAAGGTGTCCATCCATCCATCCATCCATTATCTCTAGCCACTTATCCTGTACAGGGTCGCAGGCAAGCTGGAGCCTATCCCAGCTGACTATGGGCGAGAGGCGGGGTACACCCTGGACAAGGCGCCAGATCATCACAGGGCGGACACATAGAGGCAAACCACCATTCACACTCACATTCACACCTACCGCTAATTTAGAGCCACCAATTAGCCTAACCTGCATGTCTTTGGACTGTGGGGGAAACCGGAGCACCCGGAGGAAACCCACACGGAGAGAACATGCAAACTCCGCACAGAAAGGTCCTCGCTGGCCCTCTGGGTTCGAACCCAGAACCTTCTTGCTGTGAACATTCCTCAGAGCTTGGTGTGTAAAATAGATTGGAGCTTGTAGACGACAAGATGAATGTAATTTAGGAAAATCTGTGGTCCAGTACAAGAGACGGTCCAAGTTCAGAGGCGGTCATGTGTGTAGATCAAACTTACTTCTTGTTTGTAGTTATATTTCTCACACGCACAACAATGTATTGATGTAATGGATTTATTGCAGTGGGGGGGTTAAAAATCAAAATCTGTATTTCCATTTTTAAAATTATTACAGCCTCATAGTGTGTTATTAAAGTTTCAAACCAAAAATAGTGGTTTTCATCCTACCAATATTTTGGGAAAGAGAATACAATTTTTTCCCCCCCCCATCACATTTATCACAGTGGATTTATCATGTTTTGGAACCAAATTCTTCAACTGTCCCTTGTAAAGTGGGCCACGAGTTGGTTTAGTGGTTAGCGTGTCCACCTCTCGACCGGGAGTTCTTCTCGCGGTCGGGTCATACCAAAGACCATCATAAAAATGGTAGCTACTGCCATCTGGCAAGGCATGCTGCAATACAGATGTGAATGGGGAGTCAAACTCTCGCGGTTAGCAGAGGACTAGCCCCCCACTGTAACCCTAGCTGTATAGGCGAGAGGCCGAGGGCTACGGAAACGGAGATTGGCGCTGCATTCATACGCCTCAAAGAGCTGGTTAGTACTGGGACAGGAGACTGCCTGGGAAGACCAGATCCTGGCATGGAAGGGACTTTGACTTTTTTTTTTTTGACCCTTGTAAAGTCACCATCCAGTTTTCACTTCATACTGAAGGTGTGGGGAGTCAATCCCAAAGAGTTGATTCCCTGATTCACTGAAAACTCTGGAAGCTAAGTGTCAGCCCTGAAGCGTTGGAGTCGATTCAAAAATGATCCTCCTCACATAAAACGAATGTAGCATCCGCACGTTTCAGTTAGCGAAGTGATCACTGAATGAGGTCTGTCGGTTTCTATAAAACTTGCAATGGTTTCCCAGCCTTCGGATTTTCTGCAGATTTGCTGAAGATCAATGACATGACCGAGCTTAGCCGTCGTCCCATCCTCCCTCCTGATTTGTGCTCTCCGACATCTCTTCCCCTTCTATCTCTCTCCTGCTCCCTTTTCCTCCCTGTTCATCTCCTTTGATCCGAGTGCGCTCAGGCTCATGAATGAGTAATGGCATGTTTATGAGCGATTCATCACGGCGTAGCCTGACACGTGTCTGCGAGGCCTGCAGCACCGCTAGGCTGATAACGCACATCTCCATGATGAAGACGTGACTGGTTAAAGCCGTGTGCTTCCTCATATCTCTGTTCAGGTGTGATGGATGGACACACATGAGCCTGTGGCAGAAGAGAAACGTGGTTTGGACATTGCAGGGGAAATGGAGCTGGGTTTGAAGCGAGGACTGGAAGAAAGATTGCCTCGATGGTGTCAATACATCATGTGTAGCCACTCTCGAGAGTTCTGCTTGATTGCTTATATGAGCTCCAACTGTCACGTTTGTTCATTTTTCAAAAAGAAAAGCAAAACTTTTTGCTTTATTTCCTTTCCTTTTGTTTTAAGCTCTTTTGGATTGGGTGAACTTGAGAAGTGTGTTTTCTGAATTACTCGACTTTCAGAATACAGTAGATGGACAAATGAAAGTAGGTCCTTAAGTTCTCCATAGCATTAGGACGCATCATCAGTGTTCTTTCCTGGAGTCATTGGGTGTTTCGGGTCTTTCCACAAACACCCTCTTCCAGGCTACCCGATCAAGGCTGATCAGACCTCAGCCTGTGTCCTCGTGGCATATTTCTGCCCCCATTGCTCCCCCCTCTTCAACCAGAGCCGTCTGGATGCGCTCTCTACTGCCTCCATGTTGTTAACAATGGCTCTTCTGCTGGCACCAGTTATGCCCAGGGTTCAGTAAGCCAGGGAGCAACCAGCAAATCCCCTACGGCTCACCTTTACTGGCATGCATCTGGTCCCCGCCACCAGGTCCTGGTATCTTCCTTTCTTGGGCCTCCTTCATCCTCTTTTCCCAGGGTACCGTCAGCTTTCAGCAGTATCAGCTGCTTTGTAGCCTCTGAGACCAAAACGATGTCAGGTCTCAATTGCCCCTTTTCCACCAAAGCAGTTCCAGGGCTGGTTCGGGGCCAGTGCTTAGTTTGGAACCGGGTTTTCTGTTTCCACTGACAAAGAACTGGCTCTGGGGCCAGAAAAACCGGTTCCAGGCTAGCACCAACTCTCTGCTGGGCCAGAGGAAAGAACCGCTTACGTCAGCGGGGGGCGGAGTTGTTAAGACCGACAACAATAAGGTCGCCATTTTTAAGCGACGAGAGGCAGCAGCTGTACAAACGTGAAGTCATCCATTATTGTTGTTGTTGTTGCTGCTGCTGCTTCTTCCGTGTTGTTTTTGCTTCGATATTCGCGCCAAGGTTTATGCAAACGTAGCGACGTAACTGACGTATACAGCAACATAATGACGTGGCTTCCCTTAGCACCCCAAGCTATGGAAAAGCAAACTGGTTCTCAGCTGGCTCGCAAGTTGAACGAGTTGTGAACCAGCACCAGCACTGGCCCCGAACCAGCCCTGGAACTGATCTGGTGGAAAAGGGGTAAATGTGGACTGGGTGATTGTGTGGTGGAATCAAGTCTCCTTCGGAGCGGGGGTAATACTGGTTTACCTCTATCCGTCCGAAACGCTCTTTTTCTCAGCAACCACGAATCATAGCCACTTGGTACCGAGTTTCAGCTTGGGGTTCTGTACCGCGTATACCGTTTTCAGGTCTGTCGCACATCGACTTCCTGTTTACCGACTGAATGTACAGTATTCATGAAACATAGCGTAGATTTACTAAATTTTCGTAACCCTTTTTCTTGGCAGCTACAAATCGCAACTGCTTGATATTTGGTACCGAGCTTCAGCTTGGGGTTCTTTACCACATATACTGTTTTCAGGTCTGTCGCACATCGACTTCCTGTTTACCGACTGAATGTATTTATGAAAACATATAGGGTGGATTTTGACACTATTTCAAGAAGCAAAATGTGATTTCAGAATGAGTTTACCAGGATGTTCTTTGAAATCCGTGGGGAGAACACTGCTCTTTACTTACTTGTTTCAGGGTTAATTATTTGTTGAAGTCAACATCCATAATGTGTCCTGTTCCTTTGATTGCTTGCATTCTGATATAAGCAAGAGCGGGGGGGGGGGGGATACGTAAGTGAGCAGTAGCTCACAGTTGATCTTGTTCAAGTTTTCCATTTTTGGCTCAGCCTTTTTGGCTGAAGTCTATAGAAGCACCTCTCTGTATGTGTATAATTAGCCGAGTTCAAGCATGTTTAAGAATGGATGATAGTCACTGGCGTGCTGAGAGAGGCTGAGCTCAGACCTGCACAGGTCTCCTAGTTATTTGATACGAACGAAGCTTGATATGAAACTGCACACTGAATATTGTCAAGTTTTCATATTCAGTTGCAGCGGCACGGGATAAAATAGATACCTGCTTCATGTAGACGAAACTAATAGGGGTGTGAATCTTTCACTCAAAACGGTTCGATTCAAATCTCGATTCACAGGCTACGATCCGATTCAGGAACGATTCATAAAAAGTAGTAAACGATTTGGTACGATACGATTCGATCCGGTTCGATTCATTACAAATTGACAACTTCCAAGTGCTTCATGTTACTGAGAAGAAAAAGAGAAAAACAGAAATGAAATTTCAAAACAGGATCCTTTTGTTTATTTATACTTTACATACATTACATTAGTAATGCTGGGATGCATTGCAAAACACAAAACTGGAAATCCGGTGTGCCTCACTTAACAGGTTTTCAAACTCTGCTCATACTTAAAATACAATACATACTGGCTTTCCCTCAAAGACCACAAAATAATAAGGTTAGATATCAAAAATAAAAGTAGCCTATAGCAATCTGTGGTTGGTAGAAGAGAGCAACTGGACTTGCTTGAAGATTCTTGAAGACGTTTCGCCTCTCATCCTAAAGGCTTCCTCAGTTCTGTCTGACTAACACTACGTTCAGACTGCAACCTGAAACGACCCATATCCGATTTGCTGTGAAATCCGATTTTTGTTAGGCTGTTCACATTACCAATTATATGAGACTTGTATGCGATCTCCAATATGAACGGAAAACGACCCAAAAGTGTCCCGCATGTGCAAATTGACGTAATACGTAAACAAAAAAAAAGCGCACTCTTCAAGTTTGCAAGTAAAGCATGGAGATGAGGCGAGACCTGGCGATGTGGTTTTTGTGGCGGCGGCGGCGGAACTCACACAATAATCTGATTAATGTGGGCAGCAGACTAATGAGACCGAAGGTGTCAAATTACTGGAAATTTCCAGAACAATCTTATAATCTTGTAATACAGGATGGTTTAAGTTATAAATCAGTTATAGAAACTGTTTTATTTAATCAGGCTAACAGATCAACATCCAGGTCCCTACCAAATCCACCATTAGCTTGATCAATTCTATAAAAGTCTATTTAAATTCTGAAAACTGTACAAATGTTGTTGTTTTCCACCAAAGAGGCGGGATTAGCCAACGCAGAATAGTGACGTTTGTCTCTTGTTGATGACGTGTAGGTCGCATGAATGCGACCTGTCCGGTCAGACTGCAGTCGCATGTGAAAATAACGGATATGCATCAGAATTAGGCCCACATATCCAAGCGGCCTGGGTCGCATGTGAAAAAATCGGATCTGTGTCGTTCAGATTGTTAATAACAAATCGGATACAGGTCGCATATGGGCAAAAAAATCGGATATGGGTCGTTTCAGGGTGCAGTCTGAACGTAGTCTAAAGGGAGTATCAGGTATTTATCCTCTCATGGATCATCATAGAATCCGAATGCTGATGGCTGCGTCGTAGGTGGCTGATAAACGATGTCCTAGACACCCACTTCTGTTCAGTGATGGTCGTTCCAGGTTGACAAAAATGAACGATCCTCTCTGGCTAAGATGTCTGCCAGTTTTCTGGAAGTCCTCTCATACTCCCACACTAGTCAAAGGGAACTCATCCCAAAGTGTGTAGAAACATATCTGTGATCCTCTTCTTAGCCAGAGAGGATCGTTCATTTTTGTCAACCTGGAACGACCATCACTGAACAGAGGTGGGTGTCTATGACATCGTTTATCAGCCACCTACAATGCAGCCATCAGCATTCGGATTCTATGATGATCCATGAGAGGATAAATACTGGATACTCCCTATTAGTCAGACAGAACTGAGGAAGCCTTTCGGATGAGAGGAGAAACGTCTTCAAGAATCTTCAAGCAAGTCCAGTTGCTCTCTTCTACCAACCACAGATTACTATGTACCTGGATGACTGAGATTCGTCACAGACATAGCCTATAGCAAGTTGCCTATTAAAGGCAACAATCAGAATGATTACTGCTTCAGTCACTCATGTGAGTTTCAGTAACTGTAAAACAAGTGCAACATATCATTGCTAGACTTACACTACGTTCAGACTGCAACCTGAAACGACCCATATCCGATTTGTTGTGAAATCCGATTTTTTTGTTAGGCCGTTCACATTACCAATTATGAGACTTGTATGCGATCTCCAATATGAACGGAAAACGACCCAAAAGTGTCCCGCATGCGCAAATTGACACGTAATAAGCACATCTACGTAATGCGTAAACAAAAAAAAAGCGCACACTTCATGTTTAATGATTTCTTTTTTGTTTGTTTGTTTAATTATCTGGTTAGTGTTAAAGTGTGAGGTCTCGCGTGTGTTTTTGTTTCTGAACTGAAATGAAAACGTGTAGCCTGGTAACGAGGGTTGACTCCTAAATGTCTCTCTAATTTCTATATAAGTGCACTACATGTTACTAGGAAGTAACGGATTTTTAAACTCTATATAGTGCACTCGAGCTTCAGTAGGCAGTCATTTGGGATACGGCCGCTGTATTACCAAACTCTTAATTCAGGCTTAATAATTTGAACATATTTATTTCGTCATATTAATAAACTTTTTCTACATTTTTATAAATATTTATTTAGATTGTTTATAGCCAGCTGAATTCTGCAACTTCTCTCAGCGCTGGCTCAAGGTGCAGAAACACCAGTGCAGTTTGCTATGGAGATGAGGCGAGACCTGGCGATGTGGTTTTTGTGGCGGCGGCGGAACTCGCACAATAATCTGATTAATGTGGGCAGCAGACTAATGAGACCGAAGGTGTCAAATTACTGGAAATTTCCAGAACAATCTTATAATCTTGTAATACAGGATGGTTTAAGTTATAAATCAGTTATAGAAACTGTTTTATTTAATCAGGCTAACAGATCAACATCCAGGTCCCTACCAAATCCACCATTAGCTTGATCAATTCTATAAAAGTCTATTTAAATTCTGAAAACTGTACAAATGTTGTTGTTTTCCACCAAAGAGGCGGGATTAGCCAACGCAGAATAGTGACGTTTGTCTCTTGTTGATGACGTGTAGGTCGCATGAATGCGACCTGTCCGGTCAGACTGCAGTCGCATGTGAAAATAACGGATATGCATCGGAATTAGGACCACATATCCAAGCAGCCTGGGTCGCATGTGAAAAAATCGGATCTGTGTCGTTCAGATTGTTAATAACAAATCGGATACAGGTCGCATATGGGCAAAAAAATCGGATATGGGTCGTTTCAGGGTGCAGTCTGAACGTAGTCATAGACTTAAGCATGCAACATGTCTGTCTTATGTCTGTAATTAGCTTTTCTTACCAAAAAAACAAAAAGAAAAAGCTCCAAACACTAAACAAAAACTATTACGTTCTCTCCATCTCATAAAATTTTTTTCTGTCTGAAATCATCAGTGCTTTACAGCAAAAGTAGAGTGTGTGTGTGTGTGTGCAGGCCCGCCGACGGGGGGACAAACGGGTATGTTGTCCCGGGCCCAGGAATGGGGAGGGCCCAGAACTGGGCTCTCATGAAGTTGCGATTAAATTACTTTATTTCATTTCATTTCATTTCATTTCAAAATGTGTTGATCTGGGGGAGAAATGTGCTATATTTGCATTCAATAAATGATTTCTAGATCTTTTGCCTTTATTGTCTTTGAAAAAGGCGTCAAGAACCCCCTACCACCCCTAATGCAAAAATGGTTTGGTCTGACTCTTTGATTAAGGGGAAAAAAACGACATCGTTCGATCATAGCGCTTCGACAGTCAGCGTGCGTGCCATTTGCCAACATGCACAAGTCAGGAGCACAGAAAAGAGAAAAAGAGAGGAAGAAACCAAGAGACTCAGGGGCTCACTGCATAAATATTTTAAAAAAGATTGGGATGATGCAGCAGGCACTAGCAAAGGCAGTGGGGCAGCTGAGCCAGGTAAGACACAGCCAACTTTTTCCAGCCCCGTAAAGTAACCCCAACCGCGGCACGCAATTCACACTGAACACCATATCAAACGCACAGGGCAATGAATCATTTCATAACCACAACGGCTTAATAACATTGTGTTTCATATATCTGATTGAAGCTAAGAATATTCACATTAGCCCGCAATCATATCCCGCCGTTTCTCGAGCGGTGTGTTCTTCTCTGCTTTTCACACTGGACAGGACGCACGCACAGTATACTATGTTCGCCCCCAGCCCTGCCCGAAATCCCCCGTCCATCGCTGCTCCTTCAAGAGCACCCCGATAGTAGACTATCCACAAGTTTAGGAATACCTTTTTGAATACCTGTCATTTAAGGGTTGGAGTGAGTAGAGACTGGGATAAGAGAGGTGGGTGTGTGTGGGGGTTGGCCTGGGGGGGGGTTGTTAGGGGGGGCCCATTCAGAGCATTTTGTCCCGGGCCCAGCCAAAGCTGTCAGCGGCCCTGTGTGTCTGCCTGAGTTGGTGCATGTGTGCTTATGACTTCTGTTTACATCTCACAACTCAGAATTTATTCATACTTGTCAAGATTCTTTTTGAGGAAAATCAGCTGATTGGCATGATCATGCCTGAGAACACTGCGTTGAACTGAAACGACATCCCCTGCTGTGCTAAAAACTCTTTCTGATGCTACGCTGGTTGCTGGTATGCAGAGATACTTTTTCGCAAGAGATGACAGCAGTGGGAGGTCCGATTGTCCCTTCCACCATTGCAGTGGGTTGTCCTTGAGGGGCAATGTATTACGCTGTCCGTACCTCATAACTTCATCACTGGCCGCCTTCTCGTTTGAAGATCTTGTTGCTGCTTTCACTTCGAAGGTCTCTCCAAACAGTAGATCCAGCGCTGCACCTTTTCTTTTCTTCTTACAGGGAGGCTGGTCATCATCTGAAAAGGAAAAGAAAGAATAACACTAATTACTGATAATGTGTGCAATGACCTTATTTTGCCTTATTTCACCTATAAATTGAAACCTGCTTAAACCCTATTTTGCTCAACAACACACCTTTCTGTGTATCCTGGATCTGGGAACAAACGACACGTTCCGGATTGCCTTGCCCAGGGTCTGTCAGCAGCTCTGTCTGCCCTTCAACTCCCTGAACTGGCTGTCCCTGATTGTCCTCATGTGATGTTTCCTAACAATCATTAAGAATTAAACACCAGCAGTCACAAAAAATTAAATGTGCAGAGTGCAAGAAATGGTAACACAGCACAACAAAAAAGTTCTAACTCAATAAAAATGCTTCTTACCTTGTTGTTAATGGCTGCAGCTTCAACCGAAAGGCTTGGGAAGATCCTCTCTGTTACCCCTTTTCCACCAAATCAGTTCCAAGGCTGGTTCGGGGCTGGTGCTGGTTCACAACTCGTTCAACTTGCGAGCCAGCTGAGAACCAGTTTGCTTTTCCATAGCTCGCAGTGCTAAGCAGAGATACGTCATTACGTCGCTGTATACGTCATTACGTCGCTGTATACGTCACTTACGGCGCTACGTTTACATAAACCTTGGCGCGAATATCAAAGCAAAAACAACACGGAAGAAGCAGCAGCAACAACAACAATAATAATAATGGATGACTTCGCGTTTGTACAGCTGCTGCTTCTCGTCACTTAAAAATGGCGATCTTTCGCGGTCTTATTGTTGTTGGTCTTAACAACTCCGCCCCCCCGCTGACGTAAGCAGTTCTTTCCTCTGGCCCAGCAGAGAGTTGGTGCTAGCCTGGAACCGTTTTTTCTGGCCCCAGAGCCAGTTCTTTGTCAGTGGAAACAGAAAACCCGGTTCCAAACTAAGCACTGGCCCCGAACCAGCCCTGGAACTGCTTTGGTGGAAAAGGGGCACGTGTCATCGTCAGTCAGAAAGGGCAATGTCTTGAAGCGCGGATCAAGAGCTGATGCTGTGTAAAGGAGGTCATGGAGATGTGTATATCGCTTCTCAAAGTCATTATTGAAGGCCTTTTCATCTCAGTGATGAGAGCTGTATCTTCATCAGTAGCCTCTGGCCCTGTCCACACGGCAACGGATTCAGGTGAATCCGATACAATTGTTTATCGTTTCAGCCTGGCGTCCACACGGCACCGGCGTTTTGGGTGCCCCAAAACCCGATCTTTTGAGAACGGGTCCCAGAGTGGAAAGATCTGGCAACATTGCCGTTGCGAAGTCGTCTGGATGAGTAGAACGGATTTGTTTACGATGACGTCACAACCACATGACTGTGAGTGCTTCACGCCGGGTAGAAGTGTAACAAACTCGATGCGAGTTGTCAACAAATCCTATAACTTGGTTCATGAAACGCGCTTACAAAATATTTTCACTGTGAATATTTATTGTGTAATGGTGCAGAGAGAGAGAGAGTTAGGGCAGAGTCAATCCCGCCAGCAAAAATAGGGAAAAAAAGGAGCGATCTCGCCTCTTCAGATGTTGGTTTAAGTCCTACAATACATTCCTCAAAAAGGGCGTAGAAGAACAAATTAATCCATCAACGTGTAGCATTCAATTTATTCCGGACCATTAAAGATGCCGCCTTCTGCGTAGAATCATACGTCATCCTTGCCGCCATATTGGATGGGTCAAAGCGGAGAATAAAGATGCCTCATTCATGTGCTGCGTTTAACTGTACCAACAGGTTTACCGTCCAAACGAGATCACATGGGATTACCTTTCACAGGTGAGACTGGAAAAATACTTTTCATTGTATTTGGTCATTATAACGTAACTTTACGAACAGGTTTTTCTGACTTTGTGGCTAATATGAAGTCTCGCGCATAATAGTTTATGCGCATGCGTCCTTACTACTTCTATTGTTCTGGTGTCTCTGAAGGGACCGTCTTACAGCGCTCCTAGAGGTGTGGCATGCGTATTGCATCGTTTTCAGGAAGCGTTGCGTTGCCATATGGACCTGATATCAAAGTGCTTGTCAAGTTTGGCCTTGAGTGGGGCAATCATTGAGATTGTTGGCTGCTCCTCCTCACACATGACTGTGGTCACAACTTTTACTGGAGCCATCAGTTTAACAATATCTTCAGCATTGCAAATGTCTCTCTCATTAAGAGTGTTCACCTCCTCTCCTTTCCTGAGCTCCTTCGACATGAGAGTGGCAAACACCGCTGGCTGTTGCTCCAGGAACTGCTGCACCATGTCAAAGGAGCTATTCCATCAAGTGCACACCTCATGTACGAGTTTGTGGTTAGGCATACATAGTTGCTGTTGTTTCTCACGGAGGAGGTCAGCACCTCTGATGTTGCGATGCAAAAATCCAACAATCCTCCTTATTCTCCCTGGCAACCTTGCAGCTGTGTCCACTTGAAAAGCCTTCTGTGACGCTAAATTTAACGTGTGTGCAAAGCAGGTAAGGTGAGGACTCATTTCGGCTTCAACTCCAGCTACAGTCATGTTTCTGGCATTGTCAGTTACAAGAGCTGGGTTTTATCCAAAATGTTCCAATCAGCGCATGCTTCCTTCAGCAAAGCACCTATATTTCTTCCCGTGTGACTATCGTTGAAGATTCTGGTTTGTAAGACATGGTTTCGCAATTCCCAGTCTGGAGAAATATGATGTGCCATAATTGTCACATACGAGTTCATTGCACACAAAGTCCACGCATCGGTGGTAATTGCCACTCTCTCTGCTAGGAAAAGTTCTTGTTTTACTTTGTCCTTTATCTTGTTGTACATTTCAGGCACACACCTCTTGGCGAAATGTTGTCTGGAAGGTACCTTATACCTTGGCTCCATAGTTTTTACCATGTCCTGAAAGGCTCTGGTTTCAACCACACTATATGGTCGCAAGTCTTGCGCAATAAAACGAGCGATAGATGCCGTTATCGCTTAGGCCCTTGCCGAGTTGTGGCTGAATTGAGATTGGAAAAATGCCTGTGTTTTATTGTCTTTGTCCTGTCCGCTCTTGTCCGTGCTGGCCGTTCTTGCTGTGCTAGCACCACTAGCCTCCTGTTCACCCGCATCAGCCCCAGCATGCCGTCTTGCCAGGTGATTGTTGAGGTTTGTCGTGCTTCCAGTGTATTTTATGGTTGCTCTACAAAGTCTGCAAATTGTGTGGCTTTTGTCTAGCTTTCCACCCTTCTTTAAAAAGCCAAATGATTTCCAAACCTTCGACTTTAGGTGTGAAGCACTGAAAATTTCATCCCCGTTGCCTGACATGTTAACACGTGTTGCGCTGCTCAACTAAATCAGCCGACGTCACAGGTAAAAGGTCAAGACTAGAGTCTCGCGAGAGCTCACACACACCAAGTTGCACCAGAAACGACAGCAAAGAGGACAGATTGATAAACCCGACTATAGCAGAGACCGTTGTCCTTCAGTGTCTTTGGTGGCACAACAATCAAAGGCAACAATGACATGTATGGGCCACTGGAGCTGGAAACCGATTCGCTGCCGTAAATCCGGAAAATCGGACCGTTTTTAGTACATTTCATCCGATCAGGGCTACACTGACCGGTGCACTCGGATCGCGTAGGTCACAGACCGATAACCGATCCAAATCGATTTATCTTTACACCCCTAGAAACTAATATATAGAAAATATTTGCAAGGGCACAAAATCAACCTCAATAGAAGAAGAATATTACAGCATATGAACCATCGAATTTTGTAGTGTTCTGTGTTTCACGTTAATAAATTGCTGCATTGTCTTATGACAGTGACACCAATAATGAGATGCACATCACAGTTACAAATATATATTTATTATTTTCTTTGACACACACCATGAAACCACCACCACGACATTTATTATGGCGCGACTCTGCTGGGCGCCTGGTGGACAGCAGTGAACCAGTACCTTCACTTTACATCATTACTGTACAGTTACAATCAAATGTCAAACTTGATATGTTGAACAGTTGTCTGGCTGCATTTTTCACATCCACAGCACCATTAGGACTAATTACCATGCACCTGTTCCTGATTAGAGCGCAATCACAGCGCAGACCTATAAGGACTCTCAGTAACACAGACTTTGTGACGTATACACACTGTCCTCTGCGTCTGACGTTACCAAGCCTTGTATTTTGTATCACTTTTCTGGTTTTTGAACTGTGAGTATTGTGATATCCTGTCTGTGTCTCACTGCCTGTTTTTCGACTCTGCCTTTGTCTCCGTTTTGGATCTGCTTGCTAGGGTGTTTTCAATAAAGCTCTTCCTGCACTTACATCCGTCTATCGCCCTTTGAACTAGTTTTATCTGAAACGGTCACGAATAATTTCCATAAAATATGTTGGTGAATAATCCCACGTTTATTATTTTTTTAAAAAGCAAAATAAAACTAAGCGCTGGATAAAACCCCATTTATCTTATGTAAATAAAGATACAAATTTTGTTGTCTGGTGGTCAAGCGTTTGAGATGCGTTGCCTTGCACTTACAATCAGGTTTCCCTGTAGTGGTACACGTATATTTGTATGTACATACGGATGTCGTACGATCACAAAAGCCATCAAAAATCAGGTTGATGCATTACCGGGTTCTCTTAACTATGGAGCTCTGCTATAATCCGCTATTAAAACTATAGCCATGTTCAAGCATGCATTTAAACACATGGAGAGAGAAAGATAACCCGACACGTTTTACATACAATAGTCATAGCCCAAACGGTTAGCTTTAGGCTCTTGTCAAGAAAAGTGGCAAGGAAAAACTCCCTGAGAACACATGAGAAAGAAACCTCAACAAGGATTCTGAGTCATAAGGGAGCCTCTTCAGGATGATGGTGGATAGCGAGATTAGTAATCATTTATACAGGGGTAGAAGGATAAATCCAAACAGTGCTAAGTGTTGTAAATAAGAGTCCTGGGATGAGTGCAAGATTGTCTTCGATCTTTACAGCAGCAGTTCTAGTGAAGTACTGAGAGGAGCTGCCCACTCAGGAGCTCCCTGAGAACTACACACCTTTTAGGATTTTTAATTTTTTTGCATTCACACCGCCAGTAGGAACGCTGAAGCGATGTAAGCTGGCTCGCCAGCATGATGTTAGCAGGAAATGCTAGCGAAGATTTTTGTTTCACTTCGAAGCATGAAATTTGCGCTGTATTTCCTCCATCGCATGTAGGATCACTAAAGCCAGGACTTACTTTGTCCATGTGTGCTGTTTTTTTCCCCCCCCTCTTCCCCCCCACTTTTTAACGCTAACATTTCGCGCTGATGTTTACGCTGCTAAAATTTGACACGGATTTTTAAAAATGCAGGTTGCCAGTACTGCATTGGCTCATGTCCAACTAATCAATGTACACTTATGTCTGGACCAATCACCTTATGCTTACATCACTCATGGTTCCTGTTGTGCTGGGAGAGAACCAACCCCGGAGTAGGAGCTGCAAAAGAATTAGAAAACGATCAGATTTGCGTTCCTGTATGAACGCCGCCAGTACTAGATTGCAGTCGAACATGCTTCCATCACGTTAAATGTGAACAGTAATCTACAATAAAAATGAAACAGATTTCTCTGCAGCTAATTCACTTCTGGAAATCACTCGCCGAACAAAGCTGTCTGCTCGGATCCCCAACGAGGACTGTGCACGCGTTAATTAATAGATCTAAAAGGACAAATCCCTTTTTGGCATCTTCTGATATTATCATTTGAATAAATGGCGAAAGCAATAAAGGGTATGAGTTATACCAATTTGGAGTGTTAATTAGCAAAGTATTCAAGCTAGTTCTGCTACATCTCATTCTCATCTCATTATCTGTAGCCGCTTTATCCTTCTACAGGGTCGCAGGCAAGCTGGAGCCTATCCCAGCTGACTACGGGCGAAAGGCGGGGTACACCCTGGACAAGTCGCCAGGTCATCACAGGGCTCAGACACAGACAACCATTCACATTCACACCTACGGTCAATTTAGAGTCACCAGTTAACCTAACCTGCATGTCTTTGGACTGTGGGGGAAACCGGAGCACCCGGAGGAAACCCACGCAGACACGGGGAGAACATGCAAACTCCGCACAGAAAGGCCCTCACCGGCCACGGGGCTCGAACCCAGACCTTCTTGCTGTGAGGCGACAGCGCTAACCACTACACCACCGTGCCGCCAGTTTTGCTACATAATACCTAAAAAAAAAAATACCACTAATGTTTGGGTCTGACAGCAGCACGAAATGGAATTTGTAACCAGTCATGGATAAATGATGTCACGATGCGGCGTAATTAACATTTTAATGTGCACTGCAAGCAGCTCTGAGAGTACTTTCATGTCTCAATGCATGTCCTAATGCAAAGGAGAGCAAAAAACAGTCATATGTACTTATCCAGACATATTTACTTTTGCAGGCTCAACCATTTCCCCAAGCAGAATGGACCTTCTGGAGCCTCCTACATAATTCTGTAAATACAGACAATAATGACGCGTGGAGCGCTGGCTTAGCGCTAAGCAAGCAGTAATGACACACACATCAAACCCACACACACACAGCATTTCCATATAGGGATGCTCTGAAATTTTGACCAACAAAAAGTTTTGGCTGAAAAGAGTTCAAAAACAATAAAAGAGGATGAAAGACGGAAATATCTGAGTGGGCGGGGGGAAAAAAAACAGTGCCAAATACTATTGGATTTTAATAATAATTAAAACAAGATAGTAATTTGCGCTAGCTGTTACAAACCAGTGTAGTCGAGTCACTAAACCTCGAGTCCGAGTCCAGTCTCGAGTCCCCAGTGTTCAAGTCCGAGTCACGAAAGAAAATTTCAAGTTGAGTCCGAGAACAAGACTGTTTGACGGTGGCTGTTGCTGTCTTTATGTGAAAGCGTCTCTGCTACCGTGTCGGACTAACGTTCCTGCTCGACTGCCCCATTTTAGTTAACAGGCTATAGATAAAAAGCTTGTTCATCGCTCAGCAAGCCCCGCCCACTATCAACAGGGCAAATAACATGATCGAGGGCTAACACTAGCTAGTTCATCGCTCAGCAAGCCCCGCTATCAACAGAGCAATGAACACAGTGCGTCACTTCCTTCTCTGCGTCTTGCCAAATGACGATTGAAGTTCGAGGTTGTCCCCGTCGTCTCCTCAATAGCTCTTCTACATATGGAACACATAGCAGTGCATTTTTTCCCACCGCACGAGAAGTCTGTATCAGCAAAGCGGACAATCCTAGGGGCTTCTCTCCAGGCATTTTAGCACCATTGACGTTAGTTTGTTCCTGAACATGGCGTATGAACAGGTGAATGTGCATTCTCTTGCACAAAATTAGTACAAAAATTAATGTAGATCTCAATATCTTATGCCAAATTGTTATGGCATGTTATAAAAAATGAAGAAAAAAATCCGAGTCCTCATCTCCAATTTACAAGTCCAGATGCAGTTAATGCACGAGTCTGAGTCATCAGTGCTCGAGTCCGAGTCCTGTAACAAGCCTGTTACAAACCAGGACATCTGGTCGCTGTACCCTATAGATCCGGAACGGTAAGAGATCCTGTAGAGAATGAGATTTAGTGAGGAAAAGTTGTGCCCTGCTGCTCTGAACAAAATAAATAAAAATAATGATAATAACTGATTGAAAAGATCATGAAAATTGATGGTTATAAGTGATTTGAAAAAAAAAATCCCGTTTTTCATGAATCATTCTGGATCAGTGATCCAGATCAACACCAAAAGTCATAGCAATTAATTCAGTGTAATTCAATCTAGAGGTAGTATTCTTGTGAAATTTGGTGATGGATGATTGGTTAAAAACTGAGGGAGAAATAGCGTCCTAAAAAAGTTATGATAAAGTAGAAAGTAAGTAGAAAGAGCCTGAGTGAGAGTAACAATTTGCACCAGAACTAGGTAGTAGGTTACATTTTGTTTTTTCATTTTCGCTAGTTGTAGAGTCTTTACACATCCAATTTTGGAAGGAAAAATCCTTTCATCCTCAGAAATTGTTTTCGAAGGACTATGAACACTCTGACACCAAAGACGAATGTTCATGTGTGAGAACGTGTTTATTTTTCTCGCAGCACGT
The DNA here is from genome assembly GCF_027579695.1 of Neoarius graeffei. Lineage (NCBI taxonomy): Eukaryota > Metazoa > Chordata > Actinopteri > Siluriformes > Ariidae > Neoarius > Neoarius graeffei. The sequence goes on along the minus strand of NC_083581.1, from coordinate 29,411,210 downwards.
TCGAATTTTCAAATATTTCGTTAACAAAATCGACTCATTCAGTCGTTAATTTTGGCTGCGCAAAGCAGTCTGTATGGTGTCTGAATACTCGGTCGGCATTTAATAGTAGTTGAAAGATACCTTTGCGCAGACCCGGCGGCAGAAGCGGTCTAGTAGCTGGGCATTGCACTGGCTGGGGGTGGGCACGCATCGGCGAACCCAGTTTTACTAGGGGGGTCTGGGGGCATGCTCCCCCAGAAGAAATTTTTGAAAAAAACACTCTAAAATGGTGTACAACCCTGATTCCAAAAAAGTTGGGACAAAGTACAAATTGTAAATAAAAACAATGCAATAATTTACAAATCTCAAAAACTGAGATTGTATTCACAATAGAACATAGACAACATATCAAATGTCGAAAGTGAGACATTTTGAAATGTCATGCCAAATATTGGCTCATATTTGAAATTTCATGACAGCAACAGATCTCAAAAAAGTTGGGACAGGGGCAATAAGAGGCTGGAAAAGTTAAAGTTACAAAAAAGGAACAGCTGGAGGACCAAATTGCAACTCATTAGGTCAATTGGCAATAGGTCATTAACATGACTGGGTATAAAAAGAGCATCTTGGAGTGGCAGCGGCTCTCAGAAGTAAAGATGGGAAGAGGATCACCAATCCCCCTAATTCTGCGCCGACAAATAGTGGAGCAATATCAGAAAGGAGTTCGACAGTGTAAAATTGCGGAGTTTGAACATCAAACTCAAATTTTGATCAAATTTTGAATCAAAATTTGAAGTTCTTTATGGAAATCAGGGACGCCGTGTCATTCAGACTAAAGAGGAGAAGGACGACCCAAGTTATCAGCGCTCAGTTCAGAAGCCTGCATCTCTGATGGTATGGGGTTGCATTAGTGCGTGTGGCATGGGCAGCTTACACATCTGGAAAGACACCATCAATGCTGAAAGGTATATCCAGGTTCTAGAGCAACGTATGCTCCCATCCAGACGACGTCTCTTTCAGGGAAGACCTTGCATTTTCCAACATGACAATGCCAAACCACATACTGCATCAATTACAGCATCATGGCTGCGTAGAAGAAGGGTCCGGGTACTGAACTGGCCAGCCTGCAGTCCAGATCTTTCACCCATAGAAAACATTTGGCGCATCATAAAACGGAAGATACGACAAAAAAGACCCAAGACAGTTGAGCAACTAGAATCCTACATTAGACAAGAATGGGTTAACATTCCTATCCCTAAACTTGAGCAACTTGTCTCCTCAGTCCCCAGACGTTTACAGACTGTTGTAAAGAGAAAAGGGGATGTCTCACAGTGGGAAACATGGCCTTGTCCCAACTTTTTTGAGATGTGTTGTTGTCATGAAATTTAAAAATCACCTAATTTTTCTCTTTAAATGATACATTTTCTCAGTTTAAACATTTGATATGTCATCTATGTTCTATTCTGAATAAAATATGGAATTTTTAAACTTCCACATCATTGCATTCCGTTTTTATTTACAATTTGTACTTTGTCCCAACTTTTTTGGAATCGGGGTTGTATTTTGAGCTCTTCAGACACCCTGTTCCGCTGCTATATATTGTCCGTCACTGAGCGCATTTGCAGGGAATATTCCGTTTCATACGGAATATTGGCAGTATTCCATTTGCACACGAGTCATGTTGTAAACTCGTTCCGAACACCCAACACTGAATGCGCAAACGGATGATTGTGATCAATGTTGACAGCAAATTAAGATTGATGTTTACAATTAAGAGTGCGCAACAGAAGATTACATCACACTCATCCTCCCTGCACAAAGCCTAACTGCAGTCACTGAATCCCTTCTCAGTGAAACCATGCGCATTAAAAGTTTTATGTCTCAAATCTAGTTTTGTGAAGCATGACAACATTAATCTTGAATACAGATGTGTTTTGTAGGTTAACTGAAACGTCAAAACCAGTTTCTTACCTCGAGTGCTTAGTTTGCAAATCAAACGCCAAGTGCATGACCGCGCAGGGCTGACGAGATGGGCGCAGGCCGAAACGTTAAGAAAACAGTGTGTCATGTATACACATTTTAAATTAAGGACTTTTTCTTTAATATTATGCCCTTTTTTTAAAAAAAAAAAGTGTTTAATTGTAGTAGCCTGCAATTTATTTATCTCATCTCATTATCTGTAGCCGCTTTATCCTTCTACAGGGTCGCAGGCAAGCTGGAGCCTATCCCAGCTGACTACGGGCGAAAGGCGGGGTACACCCTGGACAAGTCGCCAGGTCATCACAGGGCTGACACATAGACACAGACAACCATTCACACTCACATTCACACCTACGGTCAATTTAGAGTCACCAGTTAACCTAACCTGCATGTCTTTGGACTGTGGGGGAAACCGGAGCACCCGGAGGAAACCCACGCGGACACGGGGAGAACATGCAAACTCCGCACAGAAAGGCCCTCGCCGGCCACAGGGCTCGAACCCGGACCTTCTTGCTGTGAGGTGACAGCGCTAACCACTACACCACCGTGCCGCCCAATTTATTTATTTATTTATTTATTTATTGTGCTCATAAGTTTACATACCCTGGCAGAATCTGATTCTTGGACCATTTTTCAGAGAATATGAATGATGACACAAAAACATCTTTTCCACTCATGCTTAGTGGTTGGGTGAAACCATTTATTGTCAAACGACTGTGCTTTTCTCTTTTTAAATCATAATGACAACAGAAACTACCCAAATGACCCTGATCTAAAGTTCACATACCCTGGTGATTTTGGCCTGATAACATGCGCAGAAGTTGACATAAATGGGTTTGAATGGCTACTAAAGGTAACGTCCTCACCTGTGATCTGTTTGCTTGTAATCAGTGTGTGTGCATAAAAGCTGAGTGAGTTTCTGGGATCCAGACAGACTCTTGCATCTTTCATCCAGCCACTGACATTTCTGGATTCTGAGTCATGGGGAAAGCAAAAGAATTGTCAACGGATCTACGGGAAAAGGTAGTTGAACTGTATAAAACAGGAAAGGGATCCAAAAAGATATCCACGGAATTGATGATGCCAGTCAGCAGTGTTCAAACTGTGATTAACAAATGGAAAATCAGGGGTTCTGTTAAAACCAGGCAAATGCCACAAAGTATCTCGCCTACAATACGCCAGACGAGCCTCAAAACTTCTGGAACAAGGTAATTTGGAGTGATGAGACCAAAATTGAACTTTCTGGCCACAACCATAAACGTTACATTTGGAGAGGTGTCAACAAGGCCTATGATGAAAGGAACACCATTCCTACTGTAAAGCACGGAGGTGGATCGCTGATGTTTTGGGGATGTGTGAGCTACAAAGGCACAGGAAACTTGGTCACAGTTGAAGGAAAGATGAATGCAGCACGTTATCAGCAAATACCGCAGGCACATTTGCACTCATCAGCCCGGAAGCTGCGCATGGGACGTACTTGGACGTTCCAACATGACAACGATCCAAAACACAAGGCCAAGTCGACCTGTCCTTGGCTACAGTAGAACAAAGTGAAGGTTCTGGAGTGGCCATCTCAGTCTCCTGACCTCAATATCATTGAGCCACTCTGGGGAGATCTCAAGCGCGCAGTTCATGCAAGACAGCCCAGGAATTTACAGGAACTGGAGGCTTTTTGCCAAGAAGAATGGGCAGCTTTACCATCTGAGAAAATAAAGAGCCTCATCCACAACGACCACAAAAGACTTCAGGCTGTCATTGATGTTAGAGGGGGCAATACACGGTATTAAGAACTGGGGTATGTAAACTTTTGATCAGGGTCATTTGGATGTTTTTTGTTGTCATTTATGATTTAAAAATAGAAAACACAGTTGTTTATCAATAAATGGCTTCACCCAACCACTAACCATGAGTGGGGAAAAAAGTTTTTGTGTTATCATTCATATTCTCTGAAAAAAGGCCAAGAAAGCAAAAATTCTGCCAGGGTATGTAAACTTATGAGCACAACTGTATTTTAAATATTGTGCTAAGCTGTTGGCCCTAGCCTATGACAGGGCGGGCGGGACAACACTAGGGCGGGCCCACGTGACTAAATGGGCGGGCCCGCCCATCGCGCCGGGCCCGCCTTTGCGTCTCAAAACCCAACACTGTTTGACGAGGGGAAACAGAAACGATAAAGATAATGACGCAAAATACAAGAGGAGCTCGCCAATGAAAACGGCAGGTGTACAGTCCATGGTCCGTCGCCTACTTTGTGATGTGATGAAGCTTGCTACGAGTCTCAGGATCTTCTGAACCAAGCAGTGAAACGTCCCACGATCTTGTCTACTTCTCACGATTGGCTGAACCCAGACTTTTCTTCCTCCGGCCCCTAAAAGAAGCAGCAGGAGCTCGTTATCGCTTGTCGATTCCGTCGTCATGCGATTTTGTTTTAAGAGCTCGCATAATCGCATTGCATCACATCAAATTTGTGTTTAACCTCCTAAGGCCCAAGCTGTTTTTTTTTTTTTTACATGCATTTTTTATTTCTCTTTGCTATTTGGGCTTATTAGAACCTGATTAGAATAAAAACTAAGCATCTTTTGATAAGATGTACTTTTAGAGAAAAAGTATGTCCACATATGTGGATTCTTGTTCCGAATTTCCATAAAGTGCTGTCCACGCATGTGACCGCTAAGCCCTAGGAGGTTAAGGTGAATATTATTAATGTTGCGTGAATTAATCAACGATTTTTTTTTTCCCACACTGTAGCTTGTAAAACGTGATCGTACAGCACAGTCACGAGGCACACAATCTGTTCTCGTCTTCTTCAGGTAATTATTACGGCACCCCGAAACCTCCGGCCGAGCCCAGCCCTGTGCAGCCTGACCTGGTGGACCAGGTGCTGTTCGACGAGGAGTTTGAAACCGAGGTGCAGCGCAAACGGACCACCTCCGTCAGCAAGATGGAGAGGAAGGACAGCACGGCGCCTGAGGAAGAAGAAGAAGAGGAGAGGCCGGCACTGGTGAACGGACTTGCAGGTGAGATGTATTTTCAATATTCAGGTGTCTGGCTTCAGTGGAACCTGATGATGTGGTTTTGTGCTGCTGTCGCCCATTCGTCTCCCTCAAGGTTCATGTGTTTTGAGATGCTTTTCTGCTCATCTCGGTTGTAAAGAGTGGCGATTCGAGTAACCGTAGCCTTCCTGTCAGCTTCCGAAATTGGTAGCGTGTGCAAATCCGAGGAGGTCAGCAAAGCAGCCCGTCTGGCACCAACACCCGTGCCACGGTGAGATCACATGATGTTTCAACGTGAAGCTCTCGATTTGTATCGGCTTGTTTGACTTTGTGCCTCGTACACGATTTGAGAGCGAGCGTACGGCTCTCGGGACATGTTTCCCGTCAAGTCGCGTGAAAAAGAATTGCCGTGGGTTCAGTTGAGCTTCAGGAATTGCCTCAAGATGATAAAAATGTACTTGCGAGCTTATCTCTTGTATGCCTGTCTGCTCCAAGTCTCTGAAGAGCTACACACTTATCTGTTCATTAAGGACAGCTCTAAATAGCACCATCTGTCTTGCGAGGTAAATATTTAGCAGATTATTATTATTTTTTTTTGGTTATGTTGTGTGACGGATATTATGCACCTGATTTCAGACAGGGCTTAAACTCGTGTGTATCGAGAGCTTCAGGCTGCCAGCCTGGTGATTTACCCTGTCAAGCTTGGGTACTGAGCAAGCTTCCAGTGGAGCTTGTTAAAAGTTTTGCTGCGTCATGCTGGACGAAAGGAAGATTTAAGGATGAGCATTAAAGCCAAGGACGCTGTTTACTTTCACTCAGATCAGGTGGCGGAATGAATACAATTCAAACACAGCGTCTGCGAACTGTGGAGTGTACAGGAATGCCTGTGTCAGAGGAGTACAGCCTTGAATCTGAATTCATACTGTGTTTATGTAGCGTGTAGGTGTCGGTTGGTGGTTTGGTCCTGTCCTTTAGCGTTCTGGATGACAGCATGGATGACCATCTGGAAAATAATCGTTTTTGAGATGCATTTTCATTTTGTGCTTTGTTTCACTGGGAAAACCAAACATTTTTGATGCCTCGTCCTGTACCAGCCCAAAACGAAATGTCTAGCGCAGGGGTTTTCAAAGTGTGGGAGAGTCAGCCCCCCCTCAGAGAGCAAATAAACAACAGCACCCCCCCCTTACAATTTTTGTTGTTGCTATACTTAATGTTCCATTCATATTTAAAAAAAAAAAAGGTTGTTGTACACTTTTATTTTTTTCTTTTACACATTTTAAACATCTGCGCTTTTTGAAAACATCATCTTTTTTTACACATTTAAAATGTGAGCTTTATTAAAACATCTTTTTTTTACACATTTTAAACATCTGTGCTTTTTAAAACATCTTTTTTTTACACATTTTAAACATTTATGCTTTTTAAAACATCTTTTTTTTACACATTTTAAACATTTATGCTTTTTAAAACATCTTTTTACACATTTTAAACATCTGTGCTTTTTAAAACCTTTTTTTACACATTTTAAACATTTATGCTTTTTAAAACATCTTTTTGCACATTTTAAACATCTGTGCTTTTTAAAACATCTTTTACACATTTTAAACATCTGTGCTTTTTTAAAACATCTTTTTCGCACATTTTAAACATCTGTGCTTTTTAAAACTTTTTTTTACACATTTTAAACATCTGTGCTTTTTAACTTTTTTTACACATTTTAAACATCTGTGCTTTTTAAAACATCTTTTTTGCACATTTTAAACATCTGCTTTTTAAAACATTTTTTACACATTTTAAACATCTGTGCTTTTTAAAACTTTTTTTTTTACACATTTTAAACACCTGTGCTTTTTTAAAACTTTTTTTTACACATTTTAAACATCTGTGCTTTTTAAAACATCTTTTTTTTTACACATTTTAAACGTGCGCTTTTTAAAACATTTTTTTACACATTTTAAACATCTGTGCTTTTATTTTAAAACATCTTGTTTTACACATTTTAAACATCTCATAGCATCGTTAGCTAGCACCTCTTGGCAGACAACACACTGTGGCAGTGGAGCATCTTCAGATCCAGTCCATGAAAATCCAAACTTTAAATAATCGTGGTCATACTTCCTTCTTTTTTTGCTTGGCCAAGACTCTGTCTCCTCTCTCACTGTAGCTTTAGGTACTGAAAATCGATCCATTTTGTCTCTGGCAAAGGCTAGCTGAAGTTTGCTAAATGTCTGCAATAGTAACTTATTCTGGTTTATTTTTCCTCACGTTGTGCCCCCCCGAAGAACTCTGGCGCCCCCTAGGGGAGGCGTGCCCCCCACACTTTGAAAAGCCCTGGTCTAGAACATACAGTGCTGTGCAAAAGTCTTAGGCACGTGTAAAGAAATGCTGTAGACCAAAAATGGCTTCAAAATAATGAACTGAAATGTTTCAACATTGTAAAAAAATGACTATAAATGGAAGTAAGCCATAATAAATGAAACAAAAATCAATATTTGATATGCAGTCATCACCTACATGTCTTTTCCCCCGACTTCTGTGTGGATAGCTTGAGCTGATAGGGTTAAGGGCCTTGCCCAAGGGCCCAATTGTGGCAGCTTGGTGGGGCTGGGGCTTGAACCCCTAACCCTCTGATCAGTAACCCAGAGCCTTAACCAGTTGAGCCACCATCAAAAGATGACCCTGGAGCACCAACCAATTGGTTGACCTTGGCTTCCAAATGTACAGCATAACTCCAAAACCACACATCGTCTAGGATATCATATCGGCATTGCTGAAATCCTCCACGGTTATCGTCAAACTCTTCACGTTTCGTCACATTTGTTGGCTCCTGAGAACACTGGGTTTGAGGTAGGAATGCGTCTTGGATGGGACGCCAATTCATCCGAGCAAGCGTTCACACCTAGGGGCAATTTGGTGTCACTGATCCACCTCCCAGCATGTTTTTGGGCAGTGGAAACCCACAGGGAGAACATGCAGAACTTCATACAGACCTGCTGCACAAACACGGTGCACAAAAAACGAAGACCCAGCAACTCCAAATACACAGTGTCTTGCAAAAGTATTCATCCCCCTTGGTGTTGGTCCTGTTTTGTCGCATTACAAGTTGGAATTAAAATAGATTTTTGGAGGGTTAGTACCATTTGATTTACACAACATGCCTACCACTTTTTAAAGGTGCAATTTTTTTTTTTTAAATTGTGTGACAGACAATAATTAAGATGAAAAAAATAGAAATCTGGAGTGTGCTTAGGTATTCACCCCCTTTCATATGAACCTCCCCCAAAGACAATACTTTGCTGCACTTACAGCTGCAAGTCTCTTGGCGTGTATCTCTATTAGCTTAGCACATCTAGCCACTGGGATTTTTGCCCATTTCTCAAGGCAAAACTGCTCCGACTCCTTCAAGTTAGATGGGTTGTGTTGGTGTACAGCAATCTTCAAGTTGTGCCACAGATTCTCAATTGGATTGAGGTCTGGGCATTGATTAGGCCATTCCAAGACATTTAAATGTTTCTCTTTAAACCACTCCAGTGTAGCTTTAGCAGCATGGTTAGGGTCATTGTCCTGCTGGAACGTGAACCTTCGTCCCAGTCTCAAACCTCTGGCCGACTCAAACAGGTTTTCCTCCAGAATTGCCCTGTATTTAGTGCCATCCATCTTTCCTTCAGTCCTGACCAGCTTTCCTGTCCCTGCAGATGAAAAACATCCCCACAACATGATGCTGCCCCCACCATGCTTCACTGTAGAAATGGTCTTCTCAGGGTGTTGGGTTTGCACCACACATGGTGTTTCCCATGATGGCCAAAAAGATCAATTTTATTCTCTGACCAGAGAATCTTCTTCCATGTGTTTGGGGAGTCTGCCACATGCTGTTGGGCTAACTCCAAACATGTTTTCTTAAGCAATGAGACTTTTCTGGCCACTCTTCCATAAAGCCCCGCTCTGTGGAGTGTACGGCTTAAAGTGGTCCTATGGACAGATACTCCCATCTCCGCTGTGGATCTTTGCAGCTCCTTCAGTGTTATCTTTGGTGTCTTTAGGGGTGTTCACACGGCAACGTTTACTCCGGTGTAGCACCGGGGCTGCCCCGGTAGAGCGTTCACACGGTACAAAGTTATGCCGGTGTAGCCCCTGAAAGCTGCTTAAACCGGTGCAAATCTAACCCTGCTCGGGAGGTGGTTTAAGAAATTTACTCCGGAGTAAATGCTAGTTTGCGGGGCAGCACCGATATAAAATGGGACGTCTGAACGCTACAGGGGTAGACTCGCTACGCGTGAGGACTGTGTGTCTTCCAGTGTTGCCAGATTGGGCAGTTTTAAGTGCATTTTGGCGGATTTGAACATATTTTGGGCTGGAAAACGTCAGCAATATCTGGCAACACTGGTGTCTTCATCCATGTTGTTTTCCTGGCGCTAGGTGATGCCATGACAACCGGGAAAAGGAAGTACATTTTCATGCATGCGCATATTTCATTTCCGCATTATTACTATCGGAAATGATAGTAATAAGGCAAGGCAAGTTTATTTATATAGCATTTCATACACAATGGCAGTTCAATGTGCTTTACAGAAGTAAAAACAAAACAGTAAACAATAGAGAAATAAAATTACATAAAATAATTTTATCTTTATTCTAAAATAATTAATTAAAAGAATTAAAAGAAAATCTCATCTCTCATCTCATCTCATTATCTCTAGCCGCTTTATCCTTCTACAGGGTCGCAGGCAAGCTGGAGCCTATTCCAGCTGACTACGGGCGAAAGGCGGGGTACACCCTGGACAAGTCGCCAGGTCATCACAGGGCTGACACATAGACACAGACAACCATTCACACCTACGGTCAATTTAGAGTCACCAGTTAACCTAACCTGCATGTCTTTGGACTGTGGGGGAAACCGGAGCACCCGGAGGAAACCCACGCGGACACGGGGAGAACATGCAAACTCCGCACAGAAAGGCCCTCGCCGGCCCCGGGGCTCGAACCCAGGACCTTCTTGCTGTGAGGCGACAGCGCTAACCGCTACACCACCGTGCCGCCTTAAAAGAAAATAATAAGAATTAAACAACAGTAGAAATAAAATATTAAAATGCCAAAAAGAAAAAGGAGAAAAAGAGAAAGGGGAAAAAAAAAAAGGAAATGATATCAAAACTTTATTACTATCAAAGGAAATGATAGTAATAAAGTTTTTGCTACTATTGCACGGTTGCAGAAACTGCTGTGTGACCGCAAGTGGGGCTGCACCGGTGCTAACACGCTTCTCTCTAGTAAGCAGGGTTGTGACGTGTGAACGCTCCACAAAATTTACACCGGTGTAAGATATATCGCAACAAAATACATCGGTGCAGCATCGATGCAAATATGTGCCGTGTGAACACCCTATATTTTGCATCTCTGATTAATGCCCTCCTTGCCCGGTCTGTGAGTTTTGGTGGGCGGCCTTCTCTTGTCATGTCTGTAGTGGTGCCATGTTCTTTCCATTTTGCTATAATGGATTTAAAGGAACAGTCCACCGTACTTCCATAATGAAATACGCTCTTATCTGAATTGAGACGAGCTGCTCCGTACCTCTCCGAGCTTTGCGCGACCTCCCAGTCAGTCAGACGCACTGTCACTCCTGTTAGCAATGTAGCTAGGCTCAGTATGGCCAATGGTATTTTTTGGGGCTGTAGTTAGATGCGACCAAACTCTTCCGTGTTTTTCCTGTTTACATAGGTTTATATGACCAGTGACATGAAACAAGTTCAGTTACACAAATTGAAACGTGGCGATTTTCTATGCTATGGAAAGTCCGCACTATAATGACAGGCGTACTAACACCTTCTGCGCGCTTCGGCAGCGCATTGATACGGAGCTCAGATATCAATGCGCTGCCGAAGCGCGCAGAAGGTGTTAGTACGCCTGTCATTATAGTGCGGACTTTCCATAGCATAGAAAATCGCTACGTTTCAATTTGTGTAACTGAACTTGTTTCATATCACTGGTCATATAAACCTATGTAAACAGGAAAAACGCGGAAGAGTTTGGTCGCATCTAACTACAGCCCCAGAAAATACCAATTGGCCATACTGAGCCTAGCTACATTGCTAACAGGAGTGACAGCGCGTCTGACTGCGTCTGACTGACTGGGAGGTCGCGCAAAGCTCGGAGAGGTACGGAGCAGCTCGTCTCAATTCAGATAAGAGCATATTTCATTATGGAAGTACGGTGGACTGTTCCTTTAATGGTGCTCCATGGGACATTTTCTATAACCTAATCCTGATCTATACTTCTCCACAACTCCTGTCTCTGACCTGTTTGGAGGCTCCTTGGTTTTCATGTTGCTTGCTTAGTCGTGTTGCAGAGTCAGGGTCCTTCCAGAACAGGTTGATTTATACGGACATCATGTGACAGGTCATGTGACACTTTGATCGCACACAGGTGGATCTTAGTCAACTAATTATGTGACTTATGAAGTGAATTGGTTGGACGAGCTCTTATTTAGGAGTTTCATATGAAAGGGGGTGAATACCTATGCACACTCCAGATTTCTGTTTTTTCATCTTACTGTTTGTGTCACACAAAAAATGCACCTTTAGGCAGCTGGGCCATAGAAGGTTCACGCTGCACGCTGCATGCTGCACGCTACACGCGTGTAAAGAAAAGTGGACAAACGTAGCATGACTTGCTCTGGGCCATAGAACGGCGTTCACGTTGCACGCTGCACACTTCACGCGTGAAGCGAGAAATGAACATGCACACTTTTTTCTAGGCGTGAAGATGGAAATTCCAGTCAATGCATGCGGTCACCGCCGCGCCAGCCAATCAGAACGGGTCTAGGGAGATAACTCTATGCTTTCAGGGGAAAACTTCAGAAAAAATATAATTGAATGGTATAATTGAAAAATAGTTCTTCATCGGGATTGTCAAGCAGATTATAGAATGTTCGGTGAAATTCACCACGGGTTTCTCTCAGAAGGAAGTGTTCTCGGCTCCAAATTCTGTTCCTTTTTCTCTTCCTCTGTCTCAGTAAAAGCAGAATGAGGCAATCGTCGTCATCCGAAGAGTCCATATTGTTGGTTACTCGGTCAAAGTAGAACAGACGCAACACGTGAACATCCAAGCATGAAGTTTAATGGCCCAGGGTCCGGTTCTTCACGTGAACGTGTAGCGTGCAGCGTGCAGCGTGAACCTTCTATGGCCCAGCTGCCTTAAAGTGGTCGGCATGTTTGTGTAAATCAAATGGTGCCAACCCTCCAAAAATCCATTTTAATTCTAGCTTGTAACACAACAAAACAGGACAAACACCAAAGGGGATGAATACTTTTGCAAGACACTGTACACTGCAGTCCGAATCTTTCCTAATTACTCTACTCTAATGATCCTGACATTAAAATCACATTAGCTTCATGTTCAGGATGTTATGAAATTGTGTCACGTTTGTCAGCCTCGGTGGTGATTGATCATTTAAATCGTTGGGCTTGGTGGAGCGAAAGTAGAAATTAAAACATCTTAGGACGTCGGCATCACCTTTGAGCGGCTCCTGTCACGTTTCAGCTTCGTCATGCTTTTTCTGGTTTTGCAGGAAAAAGTGGAGCGAGTTGCTGAACGGGCTCAATGGGTTTGTACACTACCGTTCAAAAGTTTGGGGTCACCCAGACAATTTTGTGTTTTCCATGAAAAGTTGCACTTTTATTTCCCACCATAAGTTGTAAAATGAATAGAAAATATAGTCAAGACATTTTTCTGGCCATTTTGAGCATTTAATCGACCCCACAAATGTGATGCTCCAGAAACTCAGGCGCCGTTTACACATACCCGGGTGTTTTTAAAAACGCAGACCTTTGCCTTCGTTTGTGCCTTTCGTTTATACACAGAGTTTTTTCCTCTGAAAACGATTCTTTCTAAAAACCCCGGCAAAAGTGGAGATTTTTTTGAAAACTCCGTTTTGCGTTTGTGTAAAGAGACCAAAACGGAGTTTTAGGCAATCTTCGCGCCACAAAAGAGCGACCATTGTACGTATGACAAGCATGGAAACACTCAGAGTAGCAGCATTTCTGTTATTAAGAGCTATATTCGCCTGTTTGCTTTTGAGAATAAAGCTCATAAAGCTCATTGACCAGCAGAGACGCATTAGGGCTCAGAGGGCAGCAATTGCGGAGCTTCTGGTGACCAAAAGAGCCCGACCGTACCACCGCCAGCGTCGGCGATTTTGGGTTCGACCTGGACGGACTGCTATCTGGTGGGAGAATTTCGAGAATGGCGTTGTCGTCCCGGAGGAATGGCAGGAAAATTTCAGAATGTCGCGATCCTCACTCCCGTCACTCGCAGAGTTGGTACGTCCGTACATACAGGGTGAGTGTACTCACATGCACGCTTCTGTCGATGTCGTCAAAAAAGTTGCCTGCACACTCTATTACCTGGCTGACGAGGGTAGACTGCGCAAGACAGCTAATGCGTTCGGCCTTGCTCGCCCAACAGTGTCCATCATAGTGAGAGAAGTATGTCGAGCAATTACCATCCACATTGGCCCCATGTACATAAAGTTGGCCACATCGGAGGAATCTGTACAGCACCTCGTCGCCAAGTTTGAGGAAATGCATGGTCTCCGTCAATGCCTAGGGGCTGTGGATGGCACGCATGTGGAGATAAAGCAGCCATCTGTCAATTCCACAGATTAACAGCTCTTGACAGCGTATTTATGCGGATCAATATAAACGTAATTTTTTTAAAAAACGCAGCTGTGTGCACGAAGTTATTTTGGAAAACGGAGTTTAGAAAATATGCGTTTTTAAAACTACCCGGGTATGTGTAAACAGCGCCTCAATCTGCTCAAAGGAAGGTCAGTTTTATACAACCCCGATTCCAAAAAAGTTGGGACAAAGTACAAATTGTAAATAAAAATGGAATGCAATAATTTACAAATCTCAAAAACTGATATTGTATTCACAATAGAACATAGACAACATATCAAATGTCGAAAGTGAGACATTTTGAAATTTCATGCCAAATATTGGCTCATTTGAAATTTCATGACAGCAACACATGTCAAAAAAGTTGGGACAGGGGCAATAAGAGGCTGGAAAAGTTAAAGGTACAAAAAAGGAACAGCTGGAGGACCAAATTGCAACTCATTAGGTCAATTGGCAATAGGGCATTAACATGACTGGGTATAAAAAGAGCATCTTGGAGTGGCAGCGGCTCTCAGAAGTAAAGATGAGAAGAGGATCACCAATCCCCCTAATTCTGCGCCGACAAATAGTGGAGCAATATCAGAAAGGAGTTCGACAGTGTAAAATTGCAAAGAGTTTGAACATATCATCATCTACAGTGCATAATATAATCAAAAGATTCAGAGAATCTGGAAGAATCTCTGTGCGTAAGGGTCAAGGCCGGAAAACCATACTGGGTGCCCGTGATCTTCGGGCCCTTAGACGGCACTGCATCACATACAGGCATGCTTCTGTATTGGAAATCACAAAATGGGCTCAGGAATATTTCCAGAGAACATTATCTGTGAACGCAATTCATCATGCCATCCGCCGTTGCCAACTAAAACTCTATAGTTCAAAGAAGAAGCCGTATCTAAACATGATCCAGAAGCGCAGACGTCTTCTCTGGGCCAAGGCTCATTTAAAATGGACTGTGGCAAAGTGGAAAACTGTTCTGTGGTCAGACGAATCAAAATTTGAAGTTCTTTATGGAAATCAGGGACGCCGTGTCATTCGGACTAAAGAGGAGAAGGACGACCCGAGTTGTTATCAGCGCTCAGTTCAGAAGCCTGCATCTCTGATGGTATGGGGTTGCATTAGTGCGTGTGGCATGGGCAGCTTACACATCTGGAAAGACACCATCAATGCTGAAAGGTATATCCAGGTTCTAGAGCAACATATGCTCCCATCCAGACGACGTCTCTTTCAGGGAAGACCTTGCATTTTCCAACATGACAATGCCAAACCACATACTGCATCAATTACAGCATCATGGCTGCGTAGAAGAAGGGTCCGGGTACTGAACTGGCCAGCCTGCAGTCCAGATCTTTCACCCATAGAAAACATTTGGCGCATCATAAAACGGAAGATACGACAAAAAAGACCTAAGACAGTTGAGCAACTAGAATCCTACATTAGACAAGAATGGGTTAACATTCCTATCCCTAAACTTGAGCAGCTTGTCTCCTCAGTCCCCAGACGTTTACAGACTGTTGTAAAGAGAAAAGGGGATGTCTCACAGTGGGAAACATGGCCTTGTCCCAACTTTTTTGAGATTTGTTGTCATGAAATTTAAAATCACCTAATTTTTCTCTTTAAATGATACATTTTCTCAGTTTAAACATTTGATATGTCATCTATGTTCTATTCTGAATAAAATATGGAATTTTGAAACTTCCACATCATTGCATTCCGTTTTTATTTACCATTTGTACTTTGTCCCAACTTTTCTGGAATCGGGGTTGTAGCTTCTCTAAAGAGCTAAACTGTTTTCAGCTGTGCTAACATGATTGTACAAGGGTTTTCTAATCCTCCATTAGCCTTCTGAGGCAATGAGCAAACACATTGTACCATTAGAACACTGGAGTGAGAGTTGCTGGAAATGGGCCTCTATACACCTATGGAGATATTGCACCAAAAACCAGACATTTGCAGCTAGAATAGTCATTTACCACATTAGCAATGGATAGAGTGGATTTCTGATTAGTTTAAAGTGATCTTCGTTGAAAAGAACAGTGCTTTTCTTTCAAAAATAAGGACATTTCAAACTAAGTGACCCCAAACTTTTGAACGGTAGTGTCCGTTCACTTTTGGACCCAGTAGCGGGTCATGTCGAAAGCTGAAGGTCGAACAGCTGCATCGCTCATCGAAGCCCTTCGACAGGTATGAAGAGGAAGGTTTGATGAGGACGACGTGTTCTGGAGCTCCTCTGAGCGCTACCAAAGCTTTGAACAGACGAATCACTGGCTGTATTTAAAAGAAAACTTGTCTTTTCACCAAGAACTTAAATCAGCAGTAATTTAAAAAAAAAAAACCTCAACTTGTATCTGTGGCTGGTGATGGTTAACCGAGTTACCATGGTAACAGCCCCAGTGAAGATAAAGCTCATTTACTGACAGTTTTTTTTTTTAATGAGAATCAAGACACGTGAAAATAATTGAACTTTTAAGCACGTTGGGTGATGTCCTCCTCGATTAATATAACGTTTAACATCTAGTCTAGAAACACGGCGCTGTGTATCAGGGGTTGAACCGGAGTGCATTATTAAGCCCTGATTTATTGAATTAGCATGAGGACATGTTTTTTTAAATGGAGAATATAAAACGTGTCTGTGAGTGGCTCTGGATTCGAGTGGCATAAGCTGTAACTCTGCATGTAAATGTCTGTTGTTGTGTACAACCTCTCTGGCTACAAAGGCTGCGTGGGCGGCGGCTCGAAAGGTTTTATTGTAAAGTTGTACATAATACACCACTATATATGACCCCAGTTCAGTGGGTCACTGCAGTAGGCGTTTGTCTCGTTATAAAACTGCGGTGGCGTTGTCCAGGTTATGAGGCGTACGGTAAGGTAGCGCTGTAAGCCCACCCATTTCTCCCGATCTCCTACGTTGCTGCACGAGTTTGTGTCAAGTGAGGAGTGTTGCTAAGTTCCTTTCGGTTCTTCACTGTCGTTTGACACTTTTGAAACTCCGGTCATGCACGAGTGGGGAATTTGCATCCAGAGGAACCGCCCACGAGGCCGCTGCTCTCGCCTGGAACGCCTCCTGAAATGCAAATCCCCTCTGTGTGTCTCTCTCATACACTTTATACAAGATGCATTGAGTACCTGCATCTTCTCATCCATCCAAACTTTTTTCCCTCTTCCTGTTCTCGCTCCGGTTACAGAGCATAAGGAAGGCACCGCCGACTGGAGGAAGACCGTACCCAGCTACACGCAGCCCGGCAGTGCCATGGACCTCGGGGCCTGGAGCATGCTGCCCGGAGACGAGAACCAGGAAAGGCTGCCCAAGAACTGGGAGATGGCCTACACCGAAACCGGCATGGTCTACTTCATAGAGTGAGTGCGCCGTATCGCTATGCATGTTTTGAAAAGTTCAGGACTTGAAGTCTCAGTGAGCCATTGCTGCTTTCAAATGGTCCCAAGTTTTCTTTTCTTGAAAAAGCAACACGACAGTCTGTATGTGTTTCGTTGAAGGGTTTATTTTCAATTCATCGTAATCACTCGCTCCATATTCCAAGAATCACACTCATTACTACTAAAGTGCACCCGTTTCTGTCTCGTATTGCCGTAATACAGCGACGGAGCTTTTCTCGCATGTGAACTCCGCTTCCTTCTTATTTGCAAGGTATAAATAAACACAGGCGTGCTTCAGCGGACTAGTTTCACTCGTGAGCGTACTGCTCATTTGCACAGATTATTTCACTTACCGGTACCTGCGCTGTGCTAAATGTGGCCGCAGTCATACATGTCTGCTTTATAAATAGGCCAGGGAACTGCACTCGACCCATGGCAGCATGCGCATGTTTTACATGATCCCTGGGGCGAATGCAAATGGCAGATAATACAGACGCAGCATGGAAAGATTGTCCTGGCTGCCAAAAGCATGCTTGGTGTATGACGGTGTTTTTTCCTGTTTTTCCAACAGGCTAAGAAATAAGCGTAAATAGCTGTTGCTTCATCGGCGTTGACAGTGATCGGCATGCGATGTACGGTAGACGACATCACCTGCCCGTGTGCTGAAACAGTGGTTTTGTTTATATACTCTCTTCCACTCAGCCTGACTGTGGATTTTTATTTATTTATTTGTTTTTTTTAACTTGCATAGGTCAAACTACGCTACTCTTTGTGCTTTGCATGTATGATATAAGGACTAAAGCGTGACCCAGCATGCTGTTATACGACAATAATTAGTGACTCTAGAATGCAGTCCTATGAGAAGGACCAACAAACACTTGACTTTTCTGCACGGCGTTTATTTTTCCTCTTCTACAAGAGCAATCTGTCAACAGGTCCATTTTTTACCGAATTAAAATCAGGGAACGTCAAGCTAGTTCCCATTACATCTTGCAGTATAGCAGGTTTAAAGAGTTGTTCCTTCACCAGCCTTTCTTTCTTTCTCTTTTTCTTTCTTTCTTTTTTAGATTAAAAAAAAAAATTCAGCTTGATGTGTTAAGGATCCATGAAGCGCAGCGGAGGAAAGTGTAGTTTGTTGATAAAGCGCCGATGCTGGAGACTCCTTCCAGAAATCTTAAATAAAGGTCTCTTTACAAAAAACACTTCACCATATATATATATATATATATATATATATATATATATATATATATATGGGGCGGCACGGTGGTGTAGTGGTTAGCGCTGTCACCTCACAGCAAGAAGGTCCTGGGTTCGAGCCCCGTGGCCGGCGAGGGCCTTTCTGTGCGGAGTTTGCATGTTCTCCCCGTGTCCGCGTGGGTTTCCTCCGGGTGCTCCGGTTTCCCCCACAGTCCAAAGACATGCAGGTTAGGTTAACTGGTGACTCTAAATTGAGCGTAGGTGTGAATGGTTGTCTGTGTCTATGTGTCAGCCCTGTGATGACCTGGCGACTTGTCCAGGGTGCACCCCGCCTTTCACCCGTAGTCAGCTGGGATAGGCTCCAGCTTGCCTGTGACCCTGTAGAAGGATAAAGCGGCTAGAGATAATGAGATGAGATATATAAATTAGTGCTGTCAAGCGATTAAAAAAAATTTAATCGCGATTAATG
Source organism: Neoarius graeffei (assembly GCF_027579695.1). NCBI lineage: Eukaryota > Metazoa > Chordata > Actinopteri > Siluriformes > Ariidae > Neoarius > Neoarius graeffei. The sequence goes on along the minus strand of NC_083581.1, from coordinate 29,392,548 downwards.
TCGCGACTGTCATAGTTAACTCGCGATTAATCGCAATTTAATCGCACATTTTTGTCACATGAAAAACCATTGTAATTCTCTTATCAGCATAAAAAAGTTCGAACGGCTTGCTCACCGTTCGAACTACGGGGGTACTCGGGGGATCTGAGATCCCCTGAAACAGACATGAGATCCCTTGAAAACATGATTTGGGAAATGTTGTGGGGTCTCTAAAATATTGGCAAAATGATGTTTATTGTCATAGCAATCGTGTGTAACGGGAAGCATTTGCATATCCGAAGTGAGCGCACGATGGAGAGCTGCGCTCTGAGACAAGCGCAAGCACACACCCCCCCCCCCCCCCCCAGGGAAAAAAAGGGACCCCCCGAAAATATCGGCATAGTTTGAACACTGGTTGTACCAATGTTTTTTGTTTTTTTTTGTTTTTTATTGCAGAGCATAACACGTCTTGTCACAGCCACTGCAAAGTCGGGCTGGAGCCGCCAATGGGAAAACGAAACCTAAGCCAAGCACCGTGGCTCTTCGGGGGAGGGCAGAGGACTCTGGCTGTGCGGGGCATGGCATTACAGTCTAGCTGTTATCGTTTTTCTAAGCAAAGTCTCTGTTCCAAGTTCCTGGCAGTTTCAAAAGCTTATGAGAAACCTACATCACGTCACAGAGCGTTAATCTCGCGATAAAAAAATTATCGCGTTAAAATTGAGTCAAGTTAACGCGTAAATAACGCGACATTTTTGACAGCACTTTTTATATATATATATATATATATATATATATATATATATACAGTTGAACTCAAAATTATTAGCCCCCCTTGTGGAATTGAACATAATTCTTGATTTCTCCATGAAAATGACCATTGACAACAAATGTTTTTATTCTTGAAATAAATGCACTATGAAGACATTGTCCAACAAGTTTCATTACGATATCTTATCACACTGAGTTTCAACCAAAAACAGCAAAAGTGAGATGTTCAAAATTATTAGCCCCCTGACCATTAGTAATCAATTGTGTACCCTTTTTGACCCACAACTGACAACAACCTCTTGGAATAGTTTTTCACTAGGTTGGCACAGGTCTCCTGAGGAATTTTGGCCCATTCCTCCATTGCAAACTGTTCCAACTGGCCCAAATTGGATGGTTTTCGTGCATGGACGTTCTTTTTCAGCACTTGCCACAGGTTTTCTATTGGATTGAGATCTGGGCTCTGTGCAGGCCACTGTATGACATTGGTCTTGGTATCCTTGAAGTATTGCTGGACTATTTTAGATGTATGCTTTGGGTCGTTATCTTGCTGGAAGACCCAATGACGACCTAAGCGCAAAGTGAGAGCAGACTTCTGCATGTTTTCCTTCAGTATTTTTAGGTAATCTTCCTTTTTCATGGTGCCATGCACCCGAACCAGACTGCCTGTACCTGAGGCTGCAAAACAGCCCCACAGCATGATGCTGCCACCACCATGTTTAACTGTGGGAACTGTGTTCACAGGGTTGAAGGCCTCTCCCTTTCTTCGCCATACATAGGCAATGTCCATATGCCCAAACAGCTCCAATTTCGTCTCATCTGACCAAAGCACAGACTTCCAAAACTCATCTTTCTTCTTCAAGTACTCACGGGCAAATTTTAGTCGGGCTTTGATGTGACGATGTTTTAGTAAGGGGGTTCTTCTGGGACGATAGCCCCGAAGCCCATTCCGATGAAGAGCCCTCACAACAGTGTGCCTTGACACACAAACTCCAGAAGAGGCCAGGTCAGCAACAATTTCCTTTGCAGATGTACGGGGCTCTTTACGGACATCTCTGACAATTTTTCTTTCCAGAGTTCTTGAGCTCTTACACTTGCGTCCACGACCAGGTTTGTTCTTGACCGAATTTGTCTCCTTGTACTTGGCAATGATGCACCGAACTGCAGTTCTGGAGACTGTAAACCTCTTCGAAATGGCAGTGTAGCCTTGGCCCTTGTCATGAGCCTCCACAATCTTTTGTCGGAATTCAAGACTTATTTCTTTAGTCTTCGGCATTGTGACAAATAGTAATCCTCCTCATTCATTCAAATGCCCTGTTCCTTGGAGTCCTTTTAAACTGTTGAATGGAGCCAATTGACTACAGGTGTTGCTAGGAAGCCAATTGATTGCACAGGTGTTGTTTAAAAGCTGATTGGTTAATTAACTGTGTTTTAAAAGCAAGAATCCACATGGGGGCTAATATTTTTGACCAACTCATTTTTACCATATTTCATATAAAGACAGCCTAAAACTAATTTCATATTCCAAAATGCACCACAAACATCTGAATAGTACTGGCGATTGTTTGTGTATATCAATTTTTATCAATGCTTTAAACATTTGGAGGATATTTGGGAAAATGTTCCAAAATTTAAGGGGGGCTAATAATTTTGAGTTCAACTGTATATATAAAAAATGTTATTTACCAGCTGGGAGGTCTGTATGGTGAAATACCGTGACCGAGGTCTTGAAAGTACTGAGCAAGGCCCTCTGGGCCGAGGTCACGGTATTTCACCATACGGACCGACCTTAAGCTGGTAAATAATTAATTTTTTTCTTTACCAAATTCTAACAGAAAACGAGAGCGCCCGAAAGGGAAAACCGAGCCGAGCCGCCATTTTGAATCCTCATTCACGGCTGTAATACAAATTTCTTCCTCCTCGGTATACAAGTGCACTTCCATGGCAGGAAAAAAACTACATTTTGCCGCCTATGTAGTCCCCTATTTATACAAATAGGAGTCATTCAGGATTCAGCCATGTTTTTGCTCAGTGTTAGCAAGTTAGAGGTTTTAGCTTTCTCCTGAAATGTTTTCTTTTATTTCTTCTTCCTCAGGGTAGTAAAACCCGCTTTTGCTGTGAACACTGTCGTTATCGCTGTCCATGCTATAAAATTAATGCTATTCTCCTGAGAAATGAGAAAATAAATGTTGACAAAAATTGCTACTGTTGTGAACGAGCGAGTCACCAGATGTCTGTATCCGGGGTCCGTGTCGTAGGATACAGACCCACTCGCCAGCCAATCAGAGCGCAGGATTTGGACCGCAAAAAAAATACAAATGATTATTTTATGATCGTTTGTCTTGTTTAAATTACAGTACATGCTTTAAGGGGTCGCAAAATTCTTTACTGAAGCAGAAGTACAGATACGTGTGTTGATGATATAAAAAACAAACAAAAACCTTATTTACTCCGTTATGCTTTATTCAATTATTCTTTACGTAATTATTAAATAATACCATATACAAGGCACTCCAGTTTAAATACTTGAATTGGCAAGTGCTTTGCGACAAATAAATAACCCACTTACATGTGTAGATGATTTGACTAGCAGCTAGCTACCTACAGTGTGCTAACCTCGACAACCCAGCTGTATATAACGCTAACTTATTCACATTTACATTAGCAACCGTCGCTACCCTATACCTGGGAGACAAGCGAACTTTGTTCACATACTGAAGCCAACCGGAGACGTCTGGTGTCTGTTGCTGCTGTCCGAAGAAGACTACAGCAAAAAAAAAAAAAGCTCGGCTACCGGATTACTCGGATAATCTTGGTCAGAAAGAAGCGCAGGATAGATATACGCGGGAATTAGAGTTTCCTAGCGGTTCTGATCCATACAAAATCCCTCAAAACAGCTGGAGTGACAGTGCAGATTTGTGGCCTAGCATTAGCTACATGTTGGAATATACCTTCTTTTTCCTGAAGAGTCCTGACACGGAAGAACAATTAAACTATAAAAGCAAGAAAACGTTCTTTGTGTAACGAACCCCCCCGACATCAGCTTTTTGGGACAGAGTGCTGCGAAAGCCAAAGCATTGGACTCAAAGGACTCGGACCTAAACTGTGGGCTAGATGGTATTCCCTCCCGGCCCTCCATGTCTCAGCAACCCCAAGGACATCTAGTCACGGAGCTGTTTGCACTCCATCATTTATACAGTGATGCTTATTATCGTTAAAACAATATCTGAAGTGTTATTTGTCAAATAACAAAATATCATCTAGCTCTAGACTTTCAAACATTGTTGTAAGATTTTATTTTAATTGTATCTAATAGTGGACGGTACAATAATTACAAACGCGAACAGAATCGGCACATTCCAGTCACAGCCGTGGTCATATCGTAACTATAATCATGCTTGTAATCAGGGCTTAATTTGAGCCGGAACATGACGGAACAAGATCCGGAACCTCCGTCGTCGGATCCAGCAGCTATTTTCATTTCATTCGGTGTTCCGGCAGCTATTTAAATGGATCAGATCACCTCCGTGACCATCACAAAGGGAAAAAAAAATCAAACAATAAATTAAATAAGTAAATAAAAATTTGTTTAGTATTCGGTTTTGATTTTGATATCTGTCGTTGATTTCTCTCCTATGACATCCACAAAATCTATGCGAAAGGGGAAGAGGGGGGCATGGGGTGTATACTTCCGCTCAATAGAACGCCGGGTTTTTTGTAGCCGTTAGCTTGCGCTGTGGAAAAAATGGCAAAAAAAAAACAAGAAAGCTTACTAAAATTTTTCAAAGTCCCAGGACAGCCGGATCCTAAACGACCTAAAATGGACGACGTTGGACACAGTCAGTGCGTTTACATGCACATGGAGAAAATCAAATTTCTGCCGTTGCTCGACTGAAATCGAAGTTCTAAATGGCATGGAAACACCTTAGCTCGGCTGAAATCGAACCGAACTGGATTTCTCGTAACCGAGCTACACGACCTAGATTATGCGATTGTAGCCGAGCTACTTAGTGCATGTAAACCCTATCGAGCTACGTAGTCGAGCTACTTACTTCAGCACTGCCCCTTCCGGAAGTGACGAGACCACAAGCGAGAAACACAACAGCCTTGGTCGAAAAAAAAAAAACCAGCCTCAGTCGGCATGACACTTCAGATCAACTTCAGCTTAGTGCCCATTTTAGTAGGAACACTTCTGTTCGTACATACAAACTACAAACACTCTTCTTGCGAACACGGAACTGATAACTTTGTTTATACTCTTGAACAATGTTGCCAGGTACCCAAAATATGTTCAAAACCCGCCAAAATGCACTTAATACCGCCCAATTAGGCGGGGAACCGCCCAATCTGGCAACACTGCTCTTGAATAGCTCTTCTTCATGACGACAACCGGAAGTGTACCAACACGATGGGGCGTGTAGCGCCACCTGTGGCTCAGGTGCACAATATACCTCACACAATAGCTCGATTTCCTTGTGTGCATGTAGGATTGGATTTCTCTGGCACCCCTGCTGGGAGCCTTAGCTCGATTACCGACAGCAGCTCGATTTGGATGTGCATGTAAACGCACTGAGTGACACTGCACCAGCACCTGCTGCAAGTGTACCAGTCGGCGGGAACGATCAAAAAGAAGACGAGAAGAATGATGATGACGGTGAAGCTAGAAGTGTTAGCGCACATTTCAACAGGAATGGACAGAGGAATTCGCCTTTGTGGGGTGAGAGGGTTCTGCTTCGAGTCCAATAGGCCTATACAATGACAAGATTGCATCGATGAAACAATGAAATAAAGCGGCACTTCGAAACACGCCAAGCTGCGTTTGCGTCAAAGTATTCAGCGGGGGACAGGAGGAGGACGGCATGTCAAGAGCCTCTTCATTATGAAAAAGAATATATTACACTCAAATTGTTGGTCATACGTAAAAATGTATTTGAAAATATGTGGCTTTCATGGCTCTCTCAGCCAAAAAGGTTCCCGACCCCTGCCTTAACGTATGTGTGGAGAGCGAGAGTGAACTTGAGTGCCTGTTTGGAGAACATTCTGAGCGTTGTCCATTGTTGTCCAGGATTTGATAACTGGTGCTGTTGCAATACATGTCATGCAATAGGCATGTGTGCGTAAAGTTATAGTAAACCGTCCCCCGCCTTTTTTTTTTTTTTTTGAGTCGCCGGACCCACCCACCTCCTGCGTTCCGGCCCGAGACCTCCCACTTCACAAATTAAGCATTGCTTGTAATGGTAATTTCAATAAACGGTTAATGTTCAGTTCCCTTTTCGTTTATTCTCTATTCAGAAGGCACAGCTGAGTCACACAGGTTGATCAGTGTGTAGCGGACAGGAAGAATTTTATCCAAAATAGTTTTTCCTGCCTTAGTTGATTGATTTCCATTTCACATGCGTGCAGCTGTTGTAAAGTTCAGCCTGCTTGTGTCGAAGTCTCTCGAACTGTCGCTTCATTATTGCACTCCGACTCCATGGTGACATTTCGCACAGGACTGGGTTCCTCTGATAACAGAAACAAAGCTCCAGCGCGCTCTGCTCTTCATCTGTTCTGTTCTTTCAGGATATATCGCGCACGTCGCTCCTCGTTAGGTTTTTTACCGAGTTACGTCCGAGATGTTTGGTACCCAGTCTGGGTTTTCCGTGTCGAATAAGGAAGTTGGTTCATCTGTATGAAAATCAAACACTTTCATGAAAAAGCTAACTCAAAGGCGAGCAGGAAAAAAAAGTAAAACGAGATCCTTAAGCAAACTCTTCCATCCTCACTTTCGACTTTCTATTTAAAAAAAATAAATACATTTTTAATACAATCGTGAATTTCTGTGGAGTTTTCAGGCTGAGCTGTTCTAGCTCCATTTCTTCTTTGTTCTTGAAGCATTTGCTTCTCTTTGTGAACGTTTTTCTTGATAGCGCGGAGACGGTAATACCTTGTATCTTTTTTTTCTCGATTTGAACAACCGGGAACGGCACAAAAATGAACCATACCGAAGACAGATTAAGCCTTGCTGACACGAAGGACGGTGTCTGTCTGACCCCCAGGTGTTCATTATCACGTCATGCGCAAGGGGTCTATAGCGAGTCTTACGTTAATAGGGTCCTTGCTTGCTCGCTAATACCGTAATTTATATGAAGAGTTTGAACACACGGGCGGCACGGTGGTGTAGTGGTTAGTGCTGTCGCCTCACAGCAAGAAGGTCCGGGTTCGAGCCCCGGGGCCGGCGAGGGCCTTTCTTTGCGGAGTTTGCATGTTTTCGCCGTGTCCGCGTGGGTTTCCTCCGGGTGCTCCGGTTTCCTCTACAGTCCAAAGACATGCAGGTTAGGTTAACTGGTGGCTCTAAATTGACCGTAGGTGTGAATGTGAATGTGAATGGTTGTCTGTGTCTATGTGTCAGCCCTGTGATGACCTGGCGACTTGTCCAGGGTGTACCCCGCCTTTCGCCCGTAGTCAGCTGGGATAGGCTCCAGCTTGCCTGCGACCCTGTAGGACAGGATAAAGCGGCTAGAGATGATGAGATGAGATGAGTTTGAACACACGTAACATACAGCTAAAGCATAAGGGATTTACGTTGAAGAGTTTGATATGGTTTTTACTCGAAAACGTTCGAATTTAAAAGTTCAAACAAAGAAAAGTTTGCGGAACTCGAAGGCAGTAGATGTTCTGATTTCGAGTCCGGGCTGCCGGATCGAGCTGGTGTAATCAGGGTGGTCTTTTTTTTGTAGTATTGTCTATCCACAGAGGTTGAATTCAGGTTGGGAAGGCGTGCTCAATAATTTCCCCTCAGATGCATTAAAACTAAAGTAATGAACCTGATTTGAAGATGTCACGAGTAGAAAGAACAGATTTGTGTTAAAATGTCGAGAGTAAAAGTAAAGTCTCTGTGTAACTGTGTAGAAATGCTCACTTATTCAGGTCAACGATTTGAATGACGGTCTGCACCACTGTCCGAGCTGCCGTTACAGAAAAGTAATCAACAAATTTTGAACCGGTTCGCCATTTTGACAGCGCGCATCTACCGTAGTCAGCGACAAAACCCTGCGAGTGACGTCATCAGAGTGAAATATCGCGAATTATCCATACAGGACACTTTTTCCATGGAATAAAAACGTGTTCTATTCCCTTCTAGCAGGTTTCGTTCATTTGGTTCGATGGCATGCAATATTGTCCGCAAATCGCTTATCCTATGCGTATTACGTCACTGTACCCAACGGAGAACGAGCGTTGAATATGGCTTCTGATATTGCACGGTTGTCAAGGCAACATGACGTCACACGTCGGAGACGTAAAACGTCCGCACTAGCGAGCGACTGTGACAATTTGTAAACAAACATGGCCGCCAGGTTCGCTTTGTTAAATACGGAAGACTTTCCCTGTGTCCGAAATCACTCCCTGCTCACTATATAAGGAGTGTTCACACGGCACATATTTGCATCGATGCTGCACCGATGTATTTTGTTGCGATATATCTTACACCGGTGTAAATTTTGTGCAGCGTTCACACGTCACAAACCTGCTTACTAGAGAGAAGCGTGTTAGCACCGGTGCAGCCCCACTTGCGTTCACACAGCAGTTTTTGCGACCGTGCTATACGATAGTAATAATGCGGAAATGAAATATGCGCATGCGTGAAAATGTGCTTCCTTTTCCCGGTTGTCATGGCATCACCAAGCGCCGGGAAAACAACGTGGATGAAGACACCAGTGTTGCCAGATACTGCTGACGTTTTCCAGCCCAAAATATGTTCAAATCCGCCAAAATGCACTTAAAACCACCCAATCTGGCAACACTGGAAGACACGCAGTTCTGTTGTTGATATTCGCCATTTTGGAAGCGCAAAATACCAGGATGCAAATTATGCAATGCCCGTATGTAATCAACTCTCCTCACGCGTAGCGAGTCTACCCCTGTAGCGTTCAGACGTCCCATTTTATATCGGTGCTGCCCCGCAAACTAGCATTTACTCCGGAGTAAATTTCTTAAACCACCTCCCGAGCAGGGTTAGATTTGCACCGGTTTAAGCAGCTTTCAGGGGCTACACCGGTATAACTTTGTACCGTGTGAACGCTCTACCGGGGCAGCCCCGGTGCTACACCGGAGTAAAAGTTGCCGTGTGAACACCCCTGTAGTGAATTCGCCATTTTGTAGCGCTGTCCGGATGTATAGTGAGAATTAGTCCAGCCTATATAGTGCTCTCAAAGTATCCCACAATGCATCATGAAAAGTAGCGTACAACCGGTGGTCGCTAACCAAAGCAGTATATCCCATCATGCATTGCGGTTGCGCTGAAAGAAATCAAAAGCCTCAAATTTGATTTTAATAAAAGGCAGCTGCAAAGAAGAAAAAGTATTCAGCCTCGATTTTAAAAAACTGAAAGATGCATGTACTTTGTATTGATTGATGTGGGAAAGTATACATTCAGTATAATATGGATTTATCACAAAAATACACGCATGTATTTATTATTTTGAAAACCCACCAGCCGACTGATCTGGAGCGTTTTAATTGTGCGACAGTAATGACGTAAATAACGGCGTGACTGAGTAGTGTCCGAAAGTGTTTTTTTTTTTTTTTCTCTCTTCATTTTACCAATGAGCTCACTGTATAGTCCTCTATCTAGTAATTCCCTATATAGTGAGTAGGGAGTAGTGAATGAGTGAGCGATTTTGGACACAGGGTTGGAGAGAATTTTGGAAGAGAAAGACGTGTTGAACACCTGAAAGGAATGTCTATGTGTAATAATATTGGCTGGCTTTTTTGGTGGTATATCAGATATATTCCATTCAGCTAGCATGATGTTGAACTTGTCGAGCTGAATGGAATATCTCTGATACACCACGAAAGAAAGCCAGCCAATATTGTTTAACGATGTCCCTCAGATCTGCGATGTATTTCATACAACATGAAAAATGTGGGGGCGGCACGGTGGTGTAGCGGTAAGCGCTGTCGCCTCACAGCAAGAAGGTCCGGGTTTGAGCCCCGTGGCCGGCGAGGGCCTTTCTGTGCGGAGTTTGCATGTTCTCCCCGTGTCCGCGTGGGTTTCCTCCGGGTGCTCCGGTTTCCCCAACAGTCCAAAGACATGCAGGTTAGGTTAACTGGTGACTCTAAATTGACCGTAGGTGTGAGTGTGAATGGTTGTCTGTGTCAGCCCTGTGATGACCTGGCGACTTGTCCAGGGTGTACCCCGCCTTTCGCCCGTAGTCAGCTGGGATAGGCTCCAGCTTGCAGCCGCTTTATCCTGTTCTACAGGGTCGCAGGCAAGCTGGAGCCTATCCCAGCTGACTACGGGCGAAAGGCAGGGTACACCCTGGACAAGTCGCCAGGTCATCACAGGGCTGACACAGACAACCATTCACACTCACACCTACGGTCAATTTAGAGTCACCAGTTAACCTAACCTGCATGTCTTTGGACTGTTGGGGAAACCGGAGCACCCGGAGGAAACCCACGCGGACACGGGGAGAACATGCAAACTCCGCACAGAAAGGCCCTCGCCGGCCACGGGGCTCAAACCCGGACCTTCTTGCTGTGAGGCGACAGCGCTAACCACTACACCACCGTGCCGCCCATGAGATGATGTATATTAAAAAATATAAAGCATATTGCAGATACAGTGTGTAGTGGAGTAACTGCTATATGCTAATTTTTTTGTTTGTATCATTATCATGCAGCACTAATCTTGCCAGCTGTTGGGAAAGCTATCTGAAGCAGACTGTAAACCTGCAGGACTCGGTTTAAAAATTTAAATAAATCAAACCTCAGGGATGGAAAGGCTGTACATCACCCAGCAGTGCTACTCAAACCCCTCTCTCTCTCTCTCTCTCTCTGTGTGTGTTATAGAGGGAATTAATAATCTGTTCTCTTTTCCCATTGGGCCTTAAAGGCTGAAACTCTTGCTGCTCAGGAGTGAAGAAAGGTCTCCACCTGTCACGCTCGGTTGATATTTCAAAGTCATTTCTTTCTAATCGGACACCTCCTCCTCCATGGGGAGCGCTGTTTGAAATGCTGCCTCTTTAAACAAGTGCTTTGAGGGGAATTATTATTATTTTTTTTTGAATACACCTGGGGACTCCAGATGGATGATGGAGAATTCAGGCTTTGACGACTGATAGTTGATGGTTCCTATTGTTTTTTGTGGATGTGATGAGATCTGAGATCTGAACATTTTCAAGCAAGTCGGCACGAACACCTTGCTAAAGCTGGATTTGTGATTTTAATTTTTTATTTCTCCCCCCCCCCCCTCCCCCCCCCATTCTATAGTCATAACACAAAGACTACAACCTGGCTGGACCCTCGGCTGGCGAAGAAAGCTAAACCCCCTGAGAAGTGTGACGAAGGAGGTGAGACGATTTGCTTTCTACCGCACTCGTACAGTACATTCTCGCTTGCTCTCTAGCTCACACCAGCAGCACTATCATCTTTCACTAGTTGACCAGGAATTTCGGTCGACTCGTCATCTTTTCCATAGTTATAGCAAGAAAACTGATCCAGGACCCCACAACTGTAGGCGGTTTTCTTAGCGTCGGTGCCGATGAACAGCAGACTGCGTCAAACCACACTGTCGACTTGATTTTTTTATAAAGTCATAAAGCTGTGCAACATCTTCCCCTGTTTACGGATGGAAATGTATTCATGTAAACAAGTATTCATGGCAGATACAGCTCAGGCGAAATTGTTCATTCTGAAACTGAGAACGTGCAGCATGGAAGCTTGTATCTGTCAACACACCCCTTATTACAGGTCAATGACTGGGCTTGCTTGGATGCAAGATGCTTCATCTACAGCGGGTTTTTATCCCCCGCTGGCCAAAAGGCCCGAAGAGGGATTATGTCATGGCGATGTCCGTCCATCTGGCCGTCCCGGGAAGGGCGCTCACCTTCTGAAATCAACTCCTCTCTCAATTTTTGGAGGAATTTCATGAAACGTGGCAGGATTCTTTGTTATACAACCCCGATTCCAAAAAAGTTGGGACAAAGTACAAATTGTAAATAAAAACGGAATGCAATAATTTACAAATCTCAAAAACTGATATTGTATTCGCAATAGAACATAGACAACATATCAAATGTCGAAAGTGAGGCATTTTTGTAATTTCATGCCAAATATTGGCTCATTTGAAATTTCAACACATCTCAAAAAAGTTGGGACAGGGGCAATAAGAGGCTGGAAAAGTTAAAGGTACAAAAAAGGAACAGCTGGAGGACCAAATTGCAACTCATTAGGTCAATTGGCAATAGGTCATTAACATGACTGGGCATAAAAAGAGCATCTTGGGGTGGCTCTCAGAAGTAAAGATGGGAAGAGGATCACCAATCCCCCTAATAGTCCGGTTCCATATATGTTTTAGTGGGAATTTTTGGGGGATTATGTAAATTATACATTTTTGGAAAGGTTATTGTATAAGGAGTCAGAAAATCAATGTTGGCATTTTTTCACATGTCTCTATGGCGGCCATATTGAACTTTTAAAAATGGCCGCCATAAAACTTTAATTTGTGATATCTTGGCTTCTGAAAAGGCTGGAATGTTGATTTTAACTGCTAAACCCACATTTTTAGGGTCAGGGAATCAAATGGTGCAAGGTACACTTCACCATATTAACCCTTTAATGCATGAATAGGTAAAAAATGACACTGTGTGGTTGTTTTCTTGCTATTTCATTATAATAAGTTGTTTACCTTCCATATTCCATTTTACTACAAAACCATGTTTTTTTCATCATCCCATTGCAATACACAATATGGTTAAAACACACGATACACATTGTAAGCAGTTGGTCAGATAACTCGGAGAACCTTTTATTGAACAGTTTAAAATTAGCTAACACAAAACTTGAATGTTGGACGTCGACATGCACATTTAGACCACGGTATATCCATCCTTTTTAATTAGTCTGTTTCTATACATCATCATCATCATCATCGCTTTCATACATCATGGCTTGGGAATCGTCATCGTTCTGGCACTGGCTGCTGCACTGACACATGTCAGTACAGGCTAAGTCCTTAGTTCTGCAGGAGCACCTCCCAGAAGAGCAATCTGATTTGCACTTGCATTGAACCAACTCAAGGATGGCCTTTGGGGCTGGGAGGACCTCTGTGGTCACTGGCTTGAGCATGCCATCCGAGTCTTTAAAGTATCCATTTTGCAGAGGATCCAGCTGTGGATCCTGCAGAGCAATGGCTGCCTGTGCCCATACTCTTGTTTGGACATGGACTCTCAAGATGTGCTGCTTCAGAGCTCCAAGTGTTGGAGGGAGCTTGTCACTCTCTGCCCTATGTTTGCAGAAGAGATGCCATTGCAGTTGAGGGATTGCCTTGATGTTGATCCCCTTGGGTGAGTAAGCTGCACATGTAAAGTATTCCAGGGTTGACACCATTCCTTCCGTCACATCTGCTTCATCCAAAAGCATCTGCAGAGCTTTGACAGTATATTCATCTGCTTTGAGGAAAACCTGCAGCCAGGTCGCCTTACCTATGCGGGAGAACCTTCCTGTGTTGTCTGCCCCAGTAAATGCATGAAAGGCTGGCAAAGCCTTCGCTCTTTCTTTGCCTAGAGCTCGCCACAGTGGTTCGATCTGCACAACACCAGAGGCCAAAGAAATGGATGTGTTTTTCAACAGGAGATCATAGTTTGCTGTGACTAGCACTAAAACATCTGTATCTGGTGAGAAAAACACCAACTGTGCATCATGTGCCCCATCGTTCAAACTGGCCCTTTCTTGAACCACCCCAAGAATGTGCCCATAGGATGCTAATCTAGGGTTTTGAATCAGGACTCCTTTCTTTTTATCACCAGACTGGCATAAAATGCATTGCAACCAGTTAATGGTTTCCTCATCTTGACACAGTGCATCTTGAGACTTGTCACTCATGCCTAGCACCTGCAAAGACATAAAATATTATCAAGCTAGCCTTATTATCTAACTACAAAAAGACAATTTGATGATACATGATAACACATGCTCTCAACATAATAATTGTGAATGTTGGCTACATTCCGTAGCCTAGTTTTTAACTATATCATAGGCCAATTTGTACGGAAAAAAATAAACTGTATGACAATGACACATAGTCTACTGTACAGTAATCTTAGTGACCTGTTAGCAGCAGTCATAAATGTACATGTTGTTGAAATATAACACTCTGAGCTAAAGTTAAGATAATAGGCTACTTACTATGCATGTACCAGATGCTCTTTAAACATATTCTTGAGAAATGATACAGCTAATGTACTGAAATATGTTATATATTGTGTATTTCACAACAACTATATCAGGATATCAGGAGTCTGAAGAGCAAATGACACATCATACAGTAATATTAGCTTGCTTAGTTAGCTGTAGCCATAGCCTATATGTATAAATATGTTGTTGAAATGTATAACATATTTTCAAAGGTAAAATTAACATACATACTGTGCATGTGTTCCTCTGTAAAGCAATGCTCTTGATGACATTTCTTATAGGCTATAGCAAGCCTGATGAAGAGCAGCTCAAAACATCACTGTAAACAAAATCTTTCAACAGGAACTACTTTGTGTGGATTACTCTCAGCAACCATTCCAATAGGCTTGCAATGTGCATGACTTTGTAGTCATTCCCCCAATGAATATTAAATGAGTGATTTTAAAAAAACTTAATTTTTTGAAGGAAAGCTGGAATATGAAATCTTTTCATCTTTCATCTTTTCATCACAAAGATATTGCAAGAAAACAACCACACAGTGTCATTTTTTACCTATTCATGCATTAAAGGGTTAATATGGTGAAGTGTACCTTGCACCATTTGATTCCCTGACCCTGAAAATGTGGGTTTAGCAGTTAAAATCAACATTCTAGCTTTTTCAGAAGCCGAGATATCACAAATTAAACTTTTAAGGCGGCCATTTTTAAAAGTTCAATCTGGCCGCCACAGAGGCATCTGAAAAAATGCCAACATTGATTTTCTGACTCCTTATATAATAACCTTTCCAAAAATGTATAATTTACATAATCCCCAAAAACTTCCCACTAAAGTCAAAATTTGATAATAAGGAACCGGACTATAATTCTTCGCCGACAAATAGTGGAGCAATATCAGAAAGGAGTTCGACAGTGTAAAATTGCAAAGGGTTTGAACATCAAACTCAAAATTTGAAGTTCTTTATGGAAATCAGGGACGCCGTGTCATTCGGACTAAAGAGGAGAAGGACGACCCAAGTTGTTATCAGCGCTCAGTTCAGAAGCCTGCATCTCTGATGGTATGGGGTTGCATTAGTGCGTGTGGCATGGGCAGCTTACACATCTGGAAAGACACCATCAATGCTGAAAGGTATATCCAGGTTCTAGAGCAACATATGCTCCCATCCAGACGACGTCTCTTTCAGGGAAGACCTTGCATTTTCCAACATGACAATGCCAAACCACATACTGCATCAATTACAGCATCATGGCTGCGTAGAAGAAGGGTCCGGGTACTGAACTGGCCAGCCTGCAGTCCAGATCTTTCACCCATAGATAACATTTGGCACATTATACAACGGAGGATACGAAAAAAAAAAGACCTAAGACAGTTGAGCAACTAGAATCCTACATTAGACAAGAATGGGTTAACATTCCTATCCCTAAACTTGAGCAACTTGTCTCCTCAGTCCCCAGATGTTTACAGACTGTTGTAAAGAGAAAAGGGGATGTCTCACAGTGGTAAACATGGCCTTGTCCCAACTTTTTTGAGATGTGTTGTTGTCATGAAATTTAAAATCACCTAATTTTTCTCTTTAAATGATACATTTTCTCAGTTTAAACATTTGATATGTCATCTATGTTCTATTCTGAATAAAATATGGAATTTTGAAACTTCCACATCATTGCATTCCGTTTTTATTTACAATTTGTACTTTGTCCCAACTTTTTTGGAATCGGGGTTGTATGTCGGTAATGCACATATTGCGATTTTGTTCAATTCGGTCGCATTTTACCAGAGTTACAGCCCTTGATTTAACAACCTTGTACTTTGACAATTTCATGAAGGTGTGCTCGGCTTCTGACATCAACTCCTCTCACAATTCGTAGAGGAATTTCACCAAACTTATGACCGTATGACGCATATTGAAATTTCATTTAATTTGGGGAAATTTTCCCAGAGTTATGCCCTTGATTACTAACAAACTTGGACTTTGGCAAGTTCATCAAGGTGTGCTTGCTTGATGATCAACTTCCCTCACAATTCCCCCCCCCCCCCCCCCCCCCCCCCCCCCCGCTGGCCAAAAGGCTTGAAGGGGGATTATGTCATGGTGATGTCCATTCGTCCCGGAAAGGGTACTCACCTTCTGAAATCGACTCCTCTCACAGTTTTTGAAGGAATTTCACGAAACTTGGCAGGATTTTTTGTTATACATCGCTAATAACCATATTGCGATTTCGTTCAATTCGGTCACATTTTACCAGAGTTACAGCCCTTGATTTAACAACCTTGTACTTTGACAATTTCATGAAGGTGCGCTCGCCTTCTGACATCAACTCCTCTCACAATTTGTGGCCGAATTTCTCGAAGCTTGGCCAAAGGACTTGTTCTATGACGATAATACGCATATTGCAATTTCGTCCAATTCAGTCGCATTTTACCAGAGTTATGGCCGAGTTGCCAGAGGGGGATATTATGCTCTCAGAGCAATCTTGTCCAAGCTGATGATAACCACAGAGGTAGGATGTCCAAAAGCAAGTACGGAGTGATTTTTGGATATTCCAAAAGCGTCCAACGAAAAGGATTGTGGAAACAGACAGAATAAATAAAACACTCTTGGGGCACTTCTCTATACTTTCAAATCAGTGATCTGAAAGCGATATCAGTCTGTTAAAGTGAGGGGGAAAAAAAGGCTTTGCACAGCAGAGAATTATAGACCTGACTCCATCCGGTTGGAAATATTTATACATGCGCAAAGCACTCAATAAAAAGTCTGCTTTTTATTTCTTTTTAAAAACACCATCTGCCCCTCTGTTTTTCCACCGTCTCAATTAGTCAGTATCTTCACAGCAGTGAATGTATTAGGCAACTAGTGGAATTGTCCACGCAGCAATGCTTTTCCCCCAAGTTAACTCGCACTACTAAAGCATAGACACACACACACATCCCAAAAGCCGAGAATGGTCCTTGTTCCTAGCATGCGAATAAATTAAAGTCAAGCGGACAGGCAGGAGGACCGAGCAAGCAAGCGGGCGGACATGAGACTCGCGCTGTCTCACTTTACTAATGGCTCTTTGGAACAGACTGAAGAACTTATCACCGTGCCATCTCGCCCTGGCAATTCTTGCACTGTTCTTGCGTGAAGTGTGCATGTCTCGGTGTCACACACTCATTTTTTACTCTCGCAGTGCAGGCAAAGACAACTAATGACTCTCCCGAGCTCATGTCCAGATCTTAATCGACAACTCGCCCCGTTTCTTCGTGCGGTCTTCTTTTCCTCTCTGTCCTTTCCTTTTTATTATTGCAGGTCATCTTTCTGCTCATACACACAGGAGCTCGGATTGTTCACGTGCTCTGACTCTGGTTTAATTGGGGCTCGTATGTTTTTTTTTTTTTTTTTTTTTTTTTTCTGTTCCTCTACAGAGCTGCCGTACGGCTGGGAGAAGATCGAGGACCCGCAATATGGCACCTACTACGTGGAGTAAGTGACACACAGAATGCTGCGAATACGCTTCATTTATTGAATGAATATCTTCATAATGATGATACTTTTTTGGCCCCTTTTTCATAGCGGCAGTTTGGTTCGTCACGCTTATTGTTTTCGATCAAAATCGGATTTATTAAGTCTGCATGAAGTGAACTGCAGAGGAGTAATCCAGCTCTACGAGACATTAATTTGAGATCAGAGGCTATGAGGCTTATACCGTTGTGCCAACCACAACCACGTGGGGTGAACAAAACCATGTGGCGACGAGCAAATTTCACGTCCAGGCTGTTTTTTTTTTAAATTGTAGATATCTGGCAGACAAGTAGGATTATTATGAACACGAAAAAGGGGAAAAAACCTACTCCTTCTTGACTGCTTTTTTTTTTTTTTTGCCAAGTGTGCAAACACTGTATGCGACATGATCATATACTTATTTGTTCTCCTTAGTCCAGTGTTTCTCAACCACTGGGCCACGAAGCACCATCTAGTGGGGTGCAATTTTTTTTTTCAAAGTTTGAAGCCAAATACTAAATAGTTCAGGATGTCTTCGTGTCCCAAATCTGGCAGCTGGTTTGCCGTACAGTTTTCAAGTGGAATAAATACATTTGTGGATAAATTAAGAAAAATAAGCCTTTATTTTTGTCACATTCCTCCTCTACATTTAACCCCGCGCACACAAAGCACGTGCACAGTGGGAAGAATAAATAAATACATTTGTGGATAAATGATATGGACCTGTGATGCCTGCTGAAAGAGAAGAGCAGGGAGGATTGAGACTCAAGCAGCTGTGGTTCGTCGTAGCACCCTAGCAACCATCGCAAAGACGCGTACAAAAAGCCCAGAAATGCCTCCTTCCCCGGGCAAAAACAATACAGGATTTATCTTGTAGTGTCCTGATCCTCAGATCTTTAACCCAGCCACATATACGGTAAAAAGTTGTTCTCCTCCATGCTCTTCCAGTTTTTCATCTGCGTGTCCGTGTCTGCAGCACCAGGTAGTTTGAGATGTCCGGGAACTCAACAGATGGATCATTTTCCAACTCATAATGAATGACTTTATTTAAACACGACCAGTTGATCAGCAGAGCTGGTGGGGTCGTGCATGTACAGATGCAAATAATTACAAATACAAAAGACTCAAAATATACACAATCTGTTAATTATCTTCACATTACGTTCATGAATAGTATGCATAACTATCATCTTTGTGTTTTGTTACGGCTACAATAGGGTCAAAAATGTATTCTACTCATGCCAAATTTAGCTCGTAATTTTTTAACTCGTAGGAAAAGTCCTTCTTTGTTAGTGTGTAAGGATCTAATCCCATTGAGTGGTTTCTATATCCACTTCTTTTAAGTGTACGTCTTGGTTTTAATAATTTGCTTGTTTGCTGAACACAAACATGGCAATAAGTTCTTGTGTTAATGGACCAGACTCCACTTTTAGATCAATAATCCCTTTTGGCTGAGAATCCCCTGAGTGCATGGTTTGGCTTCTGGCACATCCGGACGGTTTTAAATACAATACCTACAATTAAAAACAGTTTGTTTTTATTGCATTTATTTAATTCCTGGGCTCCCATCTGTAACAGGGAGTGATGTTGCATCCCATTAATGCACTTTACAATAGATTATTAGATTCTAATAGAATAGATGAGCCAAAATAACCGGGGATCTTTTTTTTAATGGGCCCCGACTCGTTACAAGTAGAAAAGGTTGAGAATCCCTGCCTTAGTCTGTATTCATGCACTGAACTCGCTAACTTGCTTGTCATGTCTGATTTACGTTACGTTAGTTAAAGTTCCCGTGTGTAAGAATTTAAGCTATAAACATTCAAAAACTCGAACCAAACTTATCGTCAGAATGTGACGCAACAACAGCATCGACGTCATTTCAAAGACGTCTGTCTATGGGGTCGCAGAGACACTTCTTGAAGTTAGCATGCTAATCAGCTAGCCCCGAGAAAAGGCGCACTGTCCGTCTTTTACCACTTGATGCCTCAAGAGACAATAGTGAGCCATGTGATGCCTCACATACAAACAAAGGAAACCAAAACATGGATTTGTGGTTCTTTTTGGAGAAGGAAATCAAGAACCAGGAGAAACCGAATCAGAATCCGAAGCAGTGGTATTTGGACAAACCGAACAGCAATGGCTAAACAGCGGATTACAAACCCTGAGCTCGTTTTTTGGACTGAGCGAATACAGTTTACGTGAGTTTAAAAGTTACAAATCGTGTAACTCCTGAAGAGTTTCGCAGTGGCCGTGTGGAAGATCTGCTACTGCTAATTCACCAGCTGACTTAGCAGTTTGTAAAAATACGTGACCCGTGTACATATTTTTTTCTGTAAACTTATAACAGTTTGTCATACAGAGAGACATCTAGTATCGCCAGACAAAGGTATAATTATTGTGCTGTTTATTTTGATACGTGGCACATTGTGAAACGATAAGGACTTCGTGACGTATGCAACCTGAGAAACAAGAGTGTGAAAATGGCTGAAGGAATTAGTAAAGAGATTACACTCACCGGCCACTTTAAGAGTAACTTGTTCTTGATTCCAAGGTTCCTGTTCTTGGCTGCAGGAGCGGAACCCAATGTGGTTTTCTGTTGCATGCTGAGATGCTTTTCTGCTCACCACCATTGTAAAGAGTTGCTATGAGCTACTACAGCCTTCCTGGCAGCTCAAATCGATCTGTGCCGAGTTTCCCAAAAGCATCATAGATCATTAAAGATCATCTTTAAATGGTAGAGCGAGCAGCACAGTGAACACTCTCGTTCCTAGTTAACGTGCTCTTAGCGTTAAGAGGCTTTTGGGAAACCAACCACTGGCCGTTTTCCTCTGATCTCTCTTACCGACAAGGCGTTTGTTCCCACCCACGGAACTGTCGCTCACTAACTCGCACGATGTAGTGTGTGTTTATTTTTCGCACCATTCTGTGTATACTCTAGAGCAGGGGTCTTCACTCCTATCCGCAAAGGGCCGGTGTAGCTGCAGGCTTTCATTACAGCCAAATTGGAGGCTCACTTGATTGTTGACTGGAGACGAGGGTGAAATGATTAAACAAGTGAAATCAGGTGTAGCTCCTGCTTGGTTGGAATGAAAGCCTGCAGCCACACTGGCCCTTTGTGGATAGGATTGAAGACCCCTGCTCTAGAGACTGCTGTGTGTGAAAACCCCAGGAGATCAGCACTTTCTGAAATACTCAGGCCAAGTTTACATTAGACCGTATCTGTGTCGTTTTCTTCGCGGATGCACTGTCCGTTTACATTAAAACGCCGGGAAACGGGAACCCGCCAGCATCCACGTATTCAATCCAGATCGTGTCTGGTCCGGTGCTGTGTAAACATTGAGAATACGCGGATACGCTGTGCTGAGCTGTAGCTGGCGTCGTCATTGGACAACGTCACTGTGACATCCACCTTCCTGATTCGCTAGCGTTGGTCATGTGACGCGACTGCTGAAAAACGGCGCGGACTTCCGCCTTGTATCACCTTTCATTAAAGAGTATAAAAGTATGAAAATACTGCAAATACTGATGCAAATACTGCCCATTGTGTAGTTATGATGGTCTTTAGGCTTGCCATCCTTCCACTTGCAAGTGGTGAGTGACTTGCGCACAGCGGCTCAGTCCCGAATCACTGCTCGTGCGCTACACTCGCGCGCTCTGTGAGCTGCGCAGGGCCGGAGTGCGCGCCCTCCAGAGGGCACTCGCTGTTCAGGGCGGAGTGATTTGGAGCGCAGCCGCTGAGGAGGAAGCGCTGAGCCGCACTGACACATTTCAACTTGCGTGCCGAATTAGTCATGTGATTCACGTATCCATGTATTGGCGTTGCTGTGTGCACGCTAATCGTTTTTAAAAACGTTAATCTGATGATCCGCTGATACGGTCTAATGTAAACCCCACCTCAAACCGGTCCATCTGGCTCAGACCGACACCCACGCCACAGTGAAAGAGTCACACTTTGAGATCACAATTTTTCCCCATTCGGATGTTTGACGTGAGTGAACGTTTAATATTTGAAGCTCTTGATTTGTATCCGCACGATTTTACGCATTGGGCTGCTGTCCAGGGATCGGCTGCTTTAGAGAACTGCATAAAACCAACAGCAGGCGGACGGGTGTACCTAATAAAGTGGCCAGTGAGTGTATTTTGCACAAGTTTCAATCTTTCTTCATAAAGTGATTCCTTCAGTGCGTCCAAATACTGTGCAAACGTGACTAACATCATTACAAGTTGCTTCGTATCCATGCCGTGAGTAATTCAAACAAGAGTCATGGGTGTGGAGATGGACGCCGGGCTGTATGAGCTGTATTGTAACTATGATGAAAGTTCTTTTTCTCGCCAAGACTGTCGCATAGACAAGTAACTAGCATGGGTGGAACAGTCAAGTCGTACTGATTCATGAAATGTGTGCTGCACCTTCAGCGATGAATATTTCATGAGCAATTAAATGGATTATAAGGGATATGAATTTGGACACGTCCATCAGGTTCAGTTACATACCTGCGGGTTGAGAGCTGCCGTGGTCTCGTACACTACTGATGAGCGAGTTGCCGTGGCTGTTTTCTTGCTAAAGACTGAAAAAAGCAAGTTATAGCATATAACATGATCTGACGGCACCTGTGAAGATTATAAAAAGAGCATTTTTTTTTAATAACCGATTCCTCAAAAGTTAGATTGGATCAACTGAAAAATATCTTGACGCTGTGTTAAAGCTAGATTTTTCAGGTGTACTGTAGGTCATAAAAAGAATTTTCCCTGACACCCAGTTATTTTTGTTTCGTGGACCAAAAGCTACTGAATTTGGATCATAGACTTCCAATTTTATTATTTTTTATTATTATTATTATTATTATTATTATTATTTAAACAATTAATGAATTTAAGGCCACGTGGCCCTAAATTCTCCGCTCTTTTTTCCTGCTTCACCATGACGCGATGCAAGATACTACGTCATGCATGACGCGGTGGGCTTTCCCCCGGTCGCGCAAGGCATTGCGGGGATACAAATTCGAAACAGGAGAGAAAAATGGCGGACGTGAGTGTGCGAATGAAATGAAGGAAAGGAAACGCAGGACCAAACGAATAAATATCGGCGCTCGGCGAGCACCTCGGCGTGATGAGCTGTTCGGTTAGCGACAGAACGACGGACGGTCAAAGGTCTCTCTGTCTGCTTGACTGCGCGACGCGAGCGATTTCATGCACATTGTTTGCGAGAGAATCCCTGCGTTCCCCCACAGGTATTATAGAAATGCGAAACAAATTTCAGAGGGAACTAAATTTCACCGATTTTATGAAATCGAAAGACCCGCTAGCTTTAAGCGAGTTGTAATTCTACGAGGGTGGTGCTGGTGCTTTTGGCGGGGGGGGAGGGGCTGTGTGCATTTCCTTGTTTCTTATGATTGGAGTGGCCAACTTTCTGGTGTTATACTGCCCCCTGTTTGTTTGGAATGTGTAACATGAATTCACCAGGTGGTGAATTCTTCCACACAGCACTTTTAATTTGGCCAGTTTGGTTTCTGGGCAACAAAACCACAAAGCTCGGCAGCACATCGTAGCCGTAACTTATTCAGTGCACAAGGCAATAAATTTATCGTTTATCCTTGTTTAAACACTGATAAATAGAGTTCAATATGTTGTAGATGGCACATATTTATCTGAACTCACCAGATGGCAGCTTTGACTGAGAGGCTGATAAGTAGATAATTGACAGTGTTGGAGAGAGAGAGAGAATGATTCCCATCTCAGCTTTACAATATCTTTGTATTTATTCCTAAATTTCTTTATTTCATCCAAAATGAAATCTCGCCCTCCAGGAACCTACTGCATATAAATATCAGGTTCTCCTGTGCTGAAGTTATTATGTTGGATGAACCTTACACTTAATAATAACTCATCAGTTAGTTATTATTGAGTTTTATGCGATTTTGCTATTTTTTCATTTCGTCCATCGCTATTGTTAGGATAAATAAGATCAATCAGACTTTCTCCTGGAAGCCTGTGGAAAGAGGCAGCAGTATGAGGTTTGCCACTACGGTGTCTGCCTTGGATTCGATTATTTCTGTAATATCCAGTGTACAGCGAGCAGAGCGGACAAAAAACATGAACAATACAGCTTTTACATTAAAAAAAAAAGATCAAGCCAAGATGAGGAAATAAGCGCAAATAAAATAACATCTCGAGGGCTACAAATATGAACCTATAACAGTAGAATTTCATAGGATTTAAGGCTAGACAGCAAGGTGATAACCTTGGGCCCTACTACTCCAAAGAAAACGCTGGGGTCACGAAAAAGCCTCCTGATACCTTTTCATGGAATCCACACATACTTTATCAGAGTTAAAAAAAAAAATCACGAATGTTCGGAAAGTTCATATCGGACTTCTCTGATCTGATATCTGCAGTCAATGGGCATTTACAAAGGATATGTTCTTCAGTTTGAACTGCGCCACAAGGGCATAATCGTTCACCGTGTGGGATTCTAGCCCATCGACCGGTCTCTACAACAAGACTGTGAGCTGAAAGGCGTAACCTCATGGTTGCGTACAGGCATAAGAGAACTGTGAACCGGTCGTATGCCGCAAGGTCGATGCGATTTCGTGATTTTGTTCGAGATACTTGACAAACCAAACACACACCCGTTGTCGAAAACGTCATCTAGAGCCATGTTCACGCTGCGTTAACGTGTGCCCTGGGTGACGAGATCACAAGTAGACAGCCGAGACGGACAGCTGTTCACACCTGGAGTCGTGAACGCGTCTTCAGCGAGCGCTGGCGATCGGATTTCATGCGTCGTTTCTGCTGGAAGAAAGAGCGTCACGTGTCGCACACAAAAGAAACAAACTGTACTGCTGTTCAGCACAGTTTCCTGCAACGGTGACTTTATTGTCCAGCAGAGGTGGACAAAGTCGAGTCAAAGTCCTTCCCGCACCATTCATGGCGCGTTTGGCGGCGCCGATCTCCGTTTCGCCCATATTACATACGGTAGCTAGGGTTACAGTGGGGGGCTGGTCCTCTGGTAACCGCGAGAGTTTGACTCCCCACTCGCATCTGTATTGCAGCCTGCTTTGCCATGATGATCTTTGGTATGACCCGACCATGAGTAGAACTCGCAATCTCCCGATCGAGAGGCGGACACGCTAACCACTAGGCCACAAAGTACCCAACTTCATTACTACAGATCCCACTGGTCAAATATTACGCCGATTTGTACAGTCACATTTTTACTTAAGTACTGAAGTGCTTGCTTTTAAAAATACTTAAGTACGTTTTCTGTCAACGCATTGTTGTATTATTGCCACAACGCTTACAAAATCTAATGCCTCTGAAGCGACCGACTAGATTTACTGACTCGCTTGTAGAACCTGTCGAATAAACACCTTTAAACACATATCTACATTCTGTTTATTTGGCAAGATTATGCTGAAACACATTTCTGAAAGGACTTCAGATAAGTTAACGTTATTCATGTTAGTGTAACTCCGTTTTTACATGCTAACTAACAGTGTCCAAGTTAACTAGCTATGTGTAAACGATAGCTGTGGACAAGGCTACGGCAACTTGGCGGGCAAATCCATAGAAAGTCGTTTGACTAACCAGACTGCATAGCTATTACAACATTATCGCTAGCTCTAAAAGCACAGACAACTTCTTCACTGCAAGCTTTCTCTTGGAATAAAACGTTTATATAGATCAATATGCTTCCGCAGGTTGGGGGGCGAGTTTTTGTAGGCCGTGATATGGGTCATTTTAGGCAAACAACTAAAACGAAACGAATCTTTAATCCGTACGGAAAACTGAAGCATGGGTTCATGGGCCACGAGTGTGTGCGTGCGTTCCCCAGAAGAACCGCCTCCTTCCATTCTGCCATCAACTGATCGAGTTCAAATAATGTTGCGGGGGAAATCACTGAACTTGATTTTCTACAGTCTATGGACATGACGCAACCCTAGTGATTACTGATAGGCTGTCTCAGTGTCAACTGGTGGGGGGGAGGGGAATCACGTTTTAGGAAAGAAAAGGGGGGGGAACCCGTCCACTTTCAAAGCTGCTTCATAGTAACGAGGACCTTGATAGAAATGTAGTGGAGTGAAAAGTCTGATATTTTTGTCTTGTCTTTCAAATGTAGTGAAGTTAAAGTCGTAAGTTTAAAAAAATATAAAAAATACTCTAGTACAGTGTTTCCCAACCTTTCTTGAGCCATGGCACATATTTTACATTCGAAAAATCCCACGGCACACCACCAAACAAAAATGTCACAAAAAGTATGTATCATGAAGTACAATGATCATCTAGTCTCAACTTACTCACAATTTACTCACTCAGTGTGAAACCTGGGCCTGTTCAGTTGAACACAAAGCTGATATACTCGTAGGAATTGAAGAAAGACACACACGAAGATCAACAGCTCTGAGTCACTCTCCTTTTTTAGTTTGTATAGCAGTCATGCTTGAAAAGCACAGCTCGCATAGATAGGTTATGGAAAATCGCCTTTTTTGCTTTCTTCTGACCTCTACTTATACTATGACCTTCATCTGGGTCAGAATTTTCTCCAGGACCCAGTTTGGATTGTGTACTTTTTCTTTTCAAATATTTATCCATCGCTGTCACACCCGAAGCATTACTAATTCTGCTGTTTGAATGGCAACAGGTAGATACACAGGTTAATTAGCTACCTGCTGCCATGTAGTGTAAGAGTATTTAATTGTTCTGCCTGTCACTATACGTCGCTAGCATAGATAAACGAAGACAAATTATTTGCAGTAAATAAATAATTTTTGGAACAATTAAGTGAAATTAGATAATTTCCCACGGTACACCTGATGATCTTTCACGGCACACTAATGTGCCACGGCACAGTGGTTGGGAATCACTGCTCTAGTAAAGTACAGATACTCAAAGTGTACTTAAGTACAGTACTTAAGTAAATATACTTCGTTACTGTCCACCTCTGCTGTCCAGGTAGTTAGTTGCCTTTCTCATTACAAATGTGATGTGGCCACATGCGTTCCAGATCACCTCCGAATGATCGGAGCGCTAGCCGTCTTCGAGGTACATTTGACCCCGTTCACACCGGTACTTAGCGCTGACCGCTTATAATCCGATCACCCAGGACACGTGTTAAAGCCAGGTGTGAACAGGAGCTGCATGAGAAACGGCCCAATGAGGAGAGCTGCTCACTTGCGTGTCTCTATCCATTCTTTCTTCGTCTGTCTCGAATAAGAAAGAAGGATGAAGATGACTCATGCGCAGTGCAACAAGGGCTCAGAAAGCTCTCTCGCCCACCCGCCCACACACACACAAGCATGCTGTTTACTCAGCGCAGATTTGGTATGTGGTTCCTCTCCATGTGCAGAGCAGTCACGACCCGACTTAAGACAATCCTACGGCACACTCATCAGCTGCTTGATCTGTTAAACACACAATGTAGAAGAGTTAAGACTCGACTCCAACGTGGACACAAAGTCAAAAGATGACTTTTTTTTTTTTCCTTTCCCCTCCCAATAAAATCAGCTTGTTGTATGATGATCAAAAGTAAAAGATTATTTGTGTCACAAACGATGTCAATTAACGTTTACCAGCTGCTTTAATAGGAACACCTACACACCTGATCAGTTATCTAATCAGCCAATCATGGAGCAGCAGCGCAAGGCATGAAATCATGCCGATACGGTTAATCAGTTAATGTTCACGTCAAGCAACAGAAGTGGGGGGGGGAAGGGAATGTGATCAGACTTTGTTGGCTGGTTTGAGCGCCGATGTCCTGGGATTTTCACGCGCAATAATCTCTAGAGTTTACATCGAATGGTGCGAGAAACAAAAAGGAATCAAGCGAGCGGCAGTTCCGAGGGTGGAAAATATACAGCGCTCAGCGTAAATGAGTACACCCCCTTTGAAACGTAACATTTTAAACAATATCTCAATGAACACAATTTCCAAAATGTCGACAAGACAAAGTTTAATATAACATCTGTTTAACTTGTAACGTGAAAGTAAGGTTAATAATATAAACTTAGATTACATATTTTTCAGTTTTACTCAAATTAAGGTGGTGCAAAAATGAGTACACCCCACAACAAAAACTACTACATGTAGTACTTTGTATGGCCTCCATGATTTTTAATGACTGCACCAAGTCTTCTAGGCATGGGATGAACAAGTTGGCGACATTTTGCAACATCAATCTTTTTCCAATCTTCAACAATGACCTCTTTTAGTGACTGGATGCTGGATGGAGAGTGATGCTCCACTTGTCTCTTCAGAATTCCCCAAAGAAATTAATTTCTTTACACCACAAAGGTGAAGGCTACAAGAAGATCAGCAAAGCTTTACTCATCAGTCAGAATACTGTAGCAAAAGTGGTACAAAAATTTAAGAAAGATGGAACTGCAGCCATCTCACAGAGATGTCCAGGTCGTCCACGGAAGTTTACACCTCGACAGGAGCGTCTTCTGATGAGAAGATAACTGCAAGTTCACTGCAGTTATCTAAAGAAATAGAAAGCCAAACTGGGGTGACTATTTCCCGTGACACAATATGGCGTACACTGCAGAGGAATGGCATGCATGGATGCCATCCACGAAAGAAGCCTCTCCTAAAGCCCAGGCACAAAAAAGCCCGCCTAGAGTTTGCCAGGGCCCATGAAGACTACTGGGACTTTATACTCTGGAGTGATGAGACCAAGATAAATGTTTTTGGAACTGATGGCTTCAAAACTGTATGGCGTCGCAAAGGTGAGGAATATGAAGAAAAATGTATGGTGCCTACAGTGAAACATGGTGGTGGCAGCGTCCTTATGTGGGGCTGCATGAGTGCTGCAGGTGTCGGGGAGCTGCATTTCATTGATGGCATCATGAATTCACAGACGTATTGCTCTATACTGAAAGAGAAGATGCTACCATCACTCCGTGTCCTTGGTCGTCATGCACTTTTCCAACATGATAATGATCCTAAACGCACATCTAAGGCCACCGTTGGATTTCTGAAGAAGAACAGGGTGAAAGTGATTCAGTGGCCAAGTATGTCTCCTGATCTGAACCCAATCGAACACCTATGGGGAATTCTGAAGAGACAAGTTGAGCATCACTCTCCATCCAGCATCCAGTCACTAAAAGAGGTCATTGTTGAAGAATGGAAAAAGACTGATGTTGCAAAATGTCGCCAACTTGTTCATTCCATGCCTAGAAGACTCGGTGCTGTCATTAAAAATCATGGAGGACATACAAAGTACTAGATGTAGTAGTTTTTGTTGTGGGGTGTACTCATTTTTGCACCACCCTAATTTGAGTAAAACTGAAAAATGTGTAATTAAGTTATATTATTAACCTTACTTTCCCGTTACAAGTTAAACAGATGTTATATTAAACTTTGTCTTGTCAACATTTTGGAAATTGTGTTCATTGAGAGATTGCTTAAAATGTTGCTTTTCAAAGGGGGTGTACTCATTTACGCTGAGCTGTGTGTGTGTGTGTGTGTGTGTGTGTGTGTGTGTGTGTGTGTGTGTGTGTGTGTGTGTAAAATAATAAGCTTTTGTTAATGATGGACGCCAGAGTAACCCAAATAACCACTCTTTACAGCTGTGGTGAGCAGAAAAGCATCTCTTGACTGCTTTCACATACCCATAATGCTTTGCGCCTTGGGAGATAACCAGACGCTATAATTGTTTCCTAAGTCAGATAACCTCAATCATTTCTTCGAATTCACACAGGGGGGGAAAAAAAAAAACCTTTTCCCGATTTACAGTTTTATAGAACACCTAAAGAGGCTAAGCATCGGAAAGCGCGGTTAGACAGAATTCACCGTCAAAATTTTACACGATGTGACTGTGTTCTGCACACTTCAGTGGTGGAGCAAAGTCTGGCGATCCAAGTCACGAAGCCTACAACGCCTCTGTCTTTGAGTTTAGTCATAAAAAGTGCAGAAACCGAAAAACAGACAAGTCAAAGAACTGAAAAGGGCAACTTTCTTGAAGGATCGACTCCCGAAACAAAGCGCAAACGATGCCGTGTAAGAAAGCTCACACGTGCTTCGCCTTTTAGTGTTTCTGTAGGGAGATCGAATGTACTATTTGACCCTGTCGTCCAAACAGCTTCCTCTAACAGCCCAAAGATTGTTGTAATCTGGTAGCGTATGAGCTTGAGGAAGATCAGAGTGAAGGAAATCAAAATCAACTCAATAAAGAAATCTGACACGTCTGCTGTGTTTACAGTACGTTCTTGACTGAGTGAATCCCTTGCTTGTGTTCTCATGCACAAAGCATTTTGTATTTTCTTAGGGCTTTCTCGTCATAACCAGCAGCCAGCAAAAAACGATTTCACTGTGGATTCTTCTACAGTGGTGCTTGAAAGTTTGTGAGCCCTTTAGAATTTTCTGTATTTCTGCATAAATATGACCTAAAACATCATCAGATTTTCACACAAGTCCTAAAAGTAGATAAAGAGAACCCAGTTAAACACATGAGACAAAATATTATACTTGGTCATTTATTTATTGAGGAAAATGATCCAATATTACATATCTGTGAGTGGCAAAAGTGTATGAACCTTTGCTTTCGGTATCTGGTGTGACCCCCTTGTGCAGCAATAACTGCAACTAAACGTTTCCGGTAACTGTTGATCAGTCCTGCACACCGGCTTGGAGGAATTTTAGCCCATTCCTCCGTACAGAACAGCTTCAACTCTGGGATGTTGGTGGGTTTCCTCACATGAACTGCTCGCTTCAGGTCCTTCCACAACATTTCGATTGGATTAAGGTCAGGACTTTGACTTGGCCATTCCAAAACATTCACTTTATTCTTCTTTAACCGTTCTTTGGTAGAACGACTTGTGTGCTTAGGGTCGTTGTCTTGCTGCATGACCCACCTTCTCTTGAGATTCAGTTCATGGACAGATGTCCTGACATTTTCCTTTAGAATTCGCTGGTATAATTCAGAATTCATTGTTCCATCAATGATGGCAAGCCATCCTGGCCCAGATGCAGCAAAACAGGCCCAAACCATGATACTACCACCATCATGTTTCACAGATGGAATAAGGTTCTTATGCTGGAATGCAGTGTTTTATGTTCTCCAAACATAACGCTTCTCATTTAACCCACTGACGCCGGATGCTGCGTCACGCAACATTGCCCCTAGCGCCGGTTGTTGCATAACGCAACATTGCCCCAAATGCCGGTTGCTGCATAACGCAGCACTGTTGATTTGTCATTATTTTCAAGACTCATCTATGTGTTAACAAATGTGTTAGTGTTAATGCTGAATGAGCATGATCCAATAAAAGCAGAGAATTTTATCTTTTAAATGCAACTTATTTCATGTCTTTATGTGGTTCAGAGGCTGAGATATTGAATTTTTCATAGGCGTTTTCAATTAATTATTTTTATTTCAGAAAACCCTCAGGCAGATGGGGACCTTTTCTAAAAACTGGCTTAGGCATTTGCAGACGTTATTTTGCAGGTGTTTCAGGCGTCAATGGGTTAAACCAAAAAGTTCTATTTTGGTCTCATCCATCCACAAAACATTTTTCCAATAGCCTTCTGGCTTATCCACGTGATCTTTAGCAAACTGCAGACGAGCAGCAATGTTCTTTTTGGAGAGCAGTGGCTTTCTCCTTGCAACCCTGCCATGCACATCATTGTTGTTCAGTGTTCTCCTGATGGTGGACTCATGAACATTAACATTAGCCAATGTGAGAGAGGCCTTCAGTTGCTTAGAAGTTACTCTGGGGTCCTTTGTGACCTTGCCGACTATTACACGCCTTGCTCTTGGAGTGATCTTTGTTGGTCAACCACTCCTGGGGAGGGTAACAATGGCCTTGAATTTCCTCCATTTGTACACAATCTGTCTGACTGTGGATTGGAGGAGTCCAAACTCTTTAGAGATGGTTTTGTAACCTTTTCCAGCCTGATGAGCATCAACGCTTTTTCTGGGGTCCTCAGAAATCTTCTTTATTTGTGCCATGATACACTTCCACAAACCTGTGTTGTGAAGCTCAGACTTTGATAGATCCCTGTTCTTTAAATAAAACAGGGTGCCCACTCACACCTGATTGTCATCCCATTGATTGAAAACACCTGACTCGAATTTCACCTTCAAATTAACTGCTAATCCTCGAGGTTCACATACTTTTGCCACTCACAGATATGTAATATTGGATCATTTTCCTCAATAAATAAATGACCAAGTATAATATTTTTGTCTCATTTGTTTGACTGGGTTCTCTTTATCTACTTTTAAGACTTGTGTGAAAATCTGATGATATTTTAGGTCATATTTATGCAGAAATATAGAAAATTCTAAAGGGTTCACAAACTTTCAAGCACCACTGTATGATCAGTCTTGATCTTTCTCAGCTCTTCTACCAATCTTTTAACTTCTGCAGGTCAGTAATTGTCAGAACACCCATGTTGACAGACGAAGAAGGCTGCTGACTCGCTCTCACCCGAAGTAGAGATGTTCAAAGCATTCGCTACGATATTTCCAAGCGCTTTTTTTTTTTTACCATTTGATTTCTCAAAGTCCACAGAAAAGGCTTTGCAGATGTCTTTATGCTTTTAGTTAGTTTTGACATTTCTTTGAAGGTTTTAGGGAGTTTTAAACGCGAAAGATTACTGTCCGCATGTTTCAGTCGGTTTATATTTTGGTTACACCCCCAAGATACAAAGCATTATGGGTAACGTGAAAGTAGTCAAGAAAGCAGAAAGCATGATATGCTGAGGCTTACAACAGCAGACGACCACATCAGGTTCCACAAATACATTAGGTTCTAAATGGGCGTGTGTTTCGTGGAATTGAAATGACATTTCAGTTTTCTCACCAGATTTAAAAATGTGCAGTAGAGAATGGCAATATTTGATCGTGTGAAGGGTTTCCCCCCAGGCTGAACCTCGTAACAAAGACAAGGAGACGGTGAAAAAAATTTCCAAAGTGGAAAAAATCAAACTTATTTTGTCTCGAGTCAGTGGAAGGTTCTGTACAGAATTATAATCAAGAGACGTTGACAAGACTCTCGGAGAAACCTGCACATGTAGCCTGTAGTTTCGGGAGATTAGCATAGTTTTCTCATTTGCTGGTTGTGTAAAGTGTGAATTGCTTCTCTTTAAGATGTGTCCTGTTTGCCTGCAGCCACATCAATCAGAAGACCCAGTTCGAGAACCCTGTGATGGAAGCAAAGAAGAAAACCAACCAGGAGACACCCATGGCGAGCCAGCCAGGAATAGCACCCTCGGGTAATAACCAGATTAACACCATGTTGATCTTTTTCCCTTTTTCCCCATCCACGGCATTCGTCAACATGCTTAACTGATCATTTAGTCATTAAGTCAGCTACGGCTGCGGCTCCTCAGACTTCAATCACGCCATTCATGTTGAGAAGAATTGGAACTCTCAAACTCTGCAGTGTCAGGGTAGAACATGTCAATTACGGAAGTGCCAGAAGCACGAGCGTTTCACCGGCACCCAATTATTTTTTCCAGCATGTACAAATGAGTGACTTGGATGGCGTCATGAGCTCTATCAAACCTCTGTGCTTTTAACTAGCTTAGACAGGGTTTTCGATTCCGGCTGTACCCGTCGTCGGCATTTAATTCAAAGTTCCCAGTGCTGCCTTGCTTTGTGCATGTCTTATTTTGACGGGTGACAGGTGAGTTCGAACGGGCTCCATCTCTCTAAAAGCCTTGCCTCGCTGAGCTTTCCCTTCCCAGCATGCTCTTTTACTGGATCCTCAAAGCCCATGGCGTTATTTCAGCGCTGAAAATTGAGAGTGCACTAGACTAATGCGAGAGCATGAATCTTTCAGTCTTCATGCAGATTTCCTTTGCTCTCATCAGAAAAAAAAAAAGAAATCCACAAGCTCCATCAAACAGTATCCTGCTCGCTCATGGATTTGTTCCACTCCTGCTGAAAACTCTGGACACACACTCAAATTTGTATGCATATTTGCTTTTATCTTGGCCGAGCACTCGTTTTTATCCTTATTGCTCGGCAAGCCAGAGATCGAACAATTCATGTGCCTTTGTTATTATCGTATGTCAAGACCAAAGGTGTGGGGAGAGTCAGCAAAAACTGTACTCAAGTAAGTGTCGTTACTTTATTATAATAATAATGACTCAAGTAGAAGTAAAAGTACTCCTCGAAATAATGAGTATGACTAAAAAAAAAAAAGGAATCTCATGAAATGACTATTCAAGTAGTGAGTCACTTCATATAGATTACATCTCTAAAGCCTAGGTCACAACCGGACGTACGATTTTTTGGCCGTGCGATTTTTGGCGTTTCCCAAATCGCTGCGGTTTTTTTATTCGTGGAGAAAGACACACGTTGGCCATAAGTTTGTCTTGCAACCTGAAAAAAACGTAAGCACCCGTAGAGTTTGACATGACAAAGAACCTCTGCGGCCGGTCTACGGCTCGAAACTCAGCACGTCACACGCGCGCCCTCCGTGCGTTTCTTGCGTTTTTTGCACGTAGACCGGCCGTAGGAGCACGTACGGCCGGTTGTGACCGAGGCATCATGTATGACAGTCAGATGCATCAAAATATCAGTTATGTCCAAAATAAGCATTTTAAGTGCTTGTCTAATAAACACAACATTCAATCTGCTCATTCAAGTACTAAATCATATTCCTAATCCATATATAATTAAGTTATTCCACGAAATCAAGTCGTACATGAGCTCATATCGGCTATAATCCATGTGCAACGAGATTGAGTGGAAGAACTTTTTTAACTCTATCCGCATTCCCTGGGTTTTGAGAAACGGAGCGTTTTTATTTTTTGCAAATTCGATAAATAAAAACTTTATACAAAGCGTGTGACAAAATGATTTCCGCTTAGAATGTAAGCAAACCGGCGAAATGACAGTAGCAGTTTATGAAAAATACCAGGGCTTTGAACCAGAATTTTTTTCCTATTGGTTCGTTCCGAACAGAAACGGAATTTTAACGTTTCCGGTTTTGGGTTCCACCATTAAATAGACGTTCCCGAACCGGTTAGAACAAAAACATTTCGTTCCCGGAACGGTTCATTACGTTCCCTGTCAGCCGTTTAACAAATGGCTATAAAATTATGTCTCTGTCTCATCCAGCTTAAGCCAAATGTAGGCTAATTCTATTACAACCTTCATTAAATAAGACAAGAAATAATTCAAAACAATTATTATTTCAAATGTTGGCGATTTGGATTCTCAGTATGTCTTCCCATCTACACAAACAGAAAAAGTGCCAAAAATGAAAGATAATTCGTTTAGTGTGTTACCAAAGGCTAGTCAGGCCCTATAGAGGGCTACCGCATGACGTCACCGCGCCGCGAGATTTTGTTAGGCGCCATATTGGAAGACCAAGTACACATCTATGCAAGTACATACATACATAAACTACACCTGAAATGTAGCCAGGGCCGGTTCTGCCCTAATCTGGACCCGGGTGCAACATCGCGCAACCCCCCTCCCCACCCCACCCCCAAAAAAAACACCAGTCTAAATCAGGACAACCATTACATAACTATAAACATTTTATATCAACTACTTTAACTAAATGGGTTATAATAAATAAGCCTGCAGGCAGCCACGGCGGGCTGCCTCAGAAAAGTAACCATTTGTCCTACCTTAAAACTCGTTTTGCATTTTCTGCCTCCTTTTTTGTATTTTCGACCCTCCGTTTATTTTCTTTCCTTTTTTGAAAACCCGATTTGTGTCCAGACATTTTGTTCTGCTACCAACGAACTAACTCGTCAGGTCTCGTCTCTCGAGCCCGCGATGATTCCCGTGGGAAGGGCAACAACTGATACATTTTTACAAACAGCCAATAGGGAGGTTGCAACGTTCAGGCTCTTCTTTGCTCAGACACTCAGTAATGCACTTGCTGAGTAATGCACTTACTCACTTATCATGTGGAGACGTGATAGTAGTCCACCCTCCCGCTCTCTCCATTCAGTCAGCGAACGTCACACAGGAAGTGAACCCCAGCGGGTCATAGACACTTGCACAGGAGAAGAATGACTTTTTTATTTGTAGGCTACGGAAACTTTGAGGAACGAAATAAAAACCGGTATTAACCGGTTACCATTATTTTTAATAAGCGTTTCTGTTCCGGAACATAAAAAATAAAGTTTCTGGTTTCGTTTCTGTTCCATGTGAAATAGAAAAAGTTCCCGGTTCTCGTTTTCGTTCCTTGAACCGGTTCAAAGCCCTGAAAAATACTATCATAATTTTTGAAAAATTAAAAAAAGATAAGTATTTACCATCAAATACTTTTATTCCATATTTTGTTGCTTTGTATTTTGGGGGTTTTGTTTTTGAGTAGTTTTTATTTCGTCGTCGGTTGGTTCAGCAAGACGCTCCGCCATTTTGTTTTTCTCTCCTCATGGGATATGAGCTGATATCCTAGTAGTAGAGTAGCCAATCAGAGCGCGTGAATGTGGCTCGAAGAATAAATTATATATTTACCAAATAATATGAATTAAGGCGGGGCAGCACGGTGGTGTATTGGTTAGCGCTGTCGCCTCACAGCAAGAAGGTCCGGGTTTGAGCCCCGTGGCCGGCGAGGGCCTTTCTGTGTGGAGTTTGCATGTTCTCCCCGTGTCCGCGTGGGTTTCCTCCAGGTGCTCCGGTTTCCCCCACAGTCCAAAGACATGCAGGTTAGGTTAACTGGTGACTCTAAATTGACCGTAGGTGTGAATGTGAGTGTGAATGGTTGTCTGTGTCTATGTGTCAGCCCTGTGATGACCTGGCGACTTGTCCAGGGTGTACCCCGCCTTTCGCCCGTAGTCAGCTGGGATAGGCTCCAGCTTGCCTGCGACCCTGTAGAACAGGATAAAGCGGCTACAGATAATGAGATGAGATGAGATCATAGTCGCCACTGAAGTCCACTCGATCCTTGTTTACCGTCAATGGATCGGTCACTCGTCAAACAGTCCGCCAGAATCCGAGTAGGAAATGGCCGCAACAGCCTCCGGGGGAAATGGCTGAGCGTAGCTGTCAGTCAAACACAAGTTAGCCAATGGGAATGCATTCCTGGACAGCCCACCCACAAGTGAAGTTTGTGCCAAAACTGCAAGCAAAAAGTCAGGGAGCGCAAACGAGAAAGCTGGAATTGCAACCAAAATAAATTGCGTCAAACAAAACCGAGAAAGATGCAGAACAAAAATGAAAGGTTTCTGAAGAGTAATAGACTGATATTTTGCACGATTACACGAATAATTTGTTTGCCAGTCTAAAAAAAATTGACTTTTTTTTTTTTTTTGTATTTTGATTTGCCATTTTTGTTTGATATTTCAGAAGTATTGTATGAACATTTTGGCACAAAATTGATTCCATAGTATACCAGTGTACCTTCTAGGGGTATGAGATGTATGATTATCACATATAATAATTGAAAATATCTCCATGTTAAATTATAATGTGTAAATGTGAAACAGTGCAAAACTGTTGGGTTCTTGTTAAATATTTTAGTTTTAACAATTCAATGAGATTTTAGCATGACAATGCCTGTGATCAGAAAAGTAGATTATATCGTGATGTAATTCATCACGATATTGACCTTATATTGTCATATTGCCCAGCCCTAATGCTCTCAGGTGTTTGCACTTGTCATGATAGAGTAGAACAATAAAACATGTCTAAAGATCTTTTAATTTACATTTTTTTTTTTTGATAAAATCTTTAATTAGTGAAACCTAAGCTCGCGCTTCTTGGCACATCTGTGTGCATCACCCCACATTTTACACTTTTGCGGAAATTGGAAAGTAAATATGAACTGTGCAGTTTAAGGCAATTTATTAAAAAGAAAGAACGAACAACCAGGCACTCAAGCTCATTCAAGTATGTAATTAAAGCACATTTGTATTTGAGTGTGTGAGCACTTTTTCTGTTATGAAACACGGTGTTGCTGTTAGTGTTACCTGCATTCATATACCCTTGGTTTCTCATGCTTGTTTTCACAATATTGATTTCCCATTACACAACCCTCCTCCATGCTCTGCTGCTGTTCCCTGCTCTAAAACCTGCAGCAGGTGTGCGACGTTTGCAGCCTCCTCGCTATATAACGCGCCGTCCTCGGGCGAGCAACACGAACACTCGCTGATGCTTACCAAGCAGTCTGATCGTTATTATACCCGACCGCTGCTGACCTCAAGCTCCAGAGACAGCCTGGAGCTTAAAGTCATTCAGGACACACGCAGCAGAAGATGAAACGGAGAGAAGTGGATCACTCTTTTCGAAACACAATGCCTACCTGTCAGCTTGAAAATTGAATAAGCCAGGTTAACTAGATCAATTAAATGATTAAATCCATTTACCGTGAGATTTCTCTCTTTTTTTTATTTTCTATATATTTCAGTCTAGGCTGTAATTCCTATATAATTCAACCAAGAGTGACTGATATCACACCGCGTTTTAGTCTTGTGCCTAAATTATGTGCGTTTTTAATATTAGCTTAGGCAGCTGGGCCATAGAAGGTTCACGCTGCATGCTGCACGCTACACGTTCACGTGAAGAACCGGACCCTGGGCCATTAAACTTCATGCTTGGATGTTCACGTGTTGCGTCTGTTCTACTTTGACCGAGTAACCAACAATATGGACTCTTCGGATGACGACGATTGCCTCATTCTGCTTTTACTGAGACAGAGGAAGAGAAAAAGGAACAGAATTTGGAGCCGAGAACACTTCCTTCTGAGAGAAACCCGTGGTGAATTTCACCGAACATTCTATAATCTGCTTGACAATCCCGATGAAGAACTATTTTTCAATTATAC
This sequence comes from Neoarius graeffei, assembly GCF_027579695.1. Taxonomy (NCBI): domain Eukaryota; kingdom Metazoa; phylum Chordata; class Actinopteri; order Siluriformes; family Ariidae; genus Neoarius; species Neoarius graeffei. The sequence goes on along the minus strand of NC_083581.1, from coordinate 29,354,412 downwards.
CATTCAATTATATTTTTTCTGAAGTTTTCCCCTGAAAGCATAGAGTTAGACCCGTTCTGATTGGCTGGCGCGGCGGTGACCGCATGCATTGACTGGAATTTCCATCTTCACGCCTAGAAAAAAGTGTGCATGTTCATTTCTCGCTTCACGCGTGAAGTGTGCAGCGTGCAACGTGAACGCCGTTCTATGGCCCAGAGCAAGTCATGCTACGTTTGTCCACTTTTATTTACATGCGTGTAGCGTGCAGCATGCAGCGTGCAGCGTGAACCTTCTATGGCCCAGCTGCCTTAGTGTACTTGTCTTATTGGACAGCATTTGAATAGGTTAAATATAACTAACACTACATTCAGACTGCAACCTGAAACGACCCATATCCGATTTGTTGTGAAATCCGATTTTTTTGTTAGGCCATTCACATTACCAATTATATGAGACTTGTATGCGATCTCCAATATGAACGGAAAACGACCCAAAAGTGTCCCGCATGCACAAATTGACACGTAATAAGCACATCTACGTAATACGTAAACAAAAAAAAGCGCACTCCAAGTTTGCAAGTAAAGCATGGAGATGAGGCGAGACCTGGCGATGTGGTTTTTGTGGCGGCGGCGGAACTCACACAATAATCTGATTAATGTGGGCAGCAGACTAATGAGACCGAAGGTGTCAGATTACTGGAAATTTCCAGAACAATCTTATAATCTTGTAATACAGGATGATTTAACATCCAGGTCCCTACCAAATCCACCATTAGCTTGATCAATTCTATAAAAGTCTATTTAAATTCTGAAAACTGTACAAATGTTGTTGTTTTCCACCAAAGAGGCGGGATTAGCCAACGCAGAATAGTGACGTTTGTCTCTTGTTGATGACGTGTAGGTCGCATGAATGCGACCTGTCCGGTCAGACTGCAGTCGCATGTGAAAATAACGGATATGCATCGGAATTAGGACCACATATCCAAGCGCCCTGGGTCGCATGTGAAAAAATCGGATCTGTGTCATTCAGATTGTCAATAACAAATCGGATACAGGTCGCATATGGGCAAAAAAATCGGATATGGGTCGTTTCAGGGTGCAGTCTGAACGTAGTCTAATGCTCGGGAAAGTTGCGAATGCTATTTATCAGACCACGTTACGCAAGCTAGCTAGCTTTAACATGTAAAAACACAGATATAAACAGTCAAAAATGTTTGCTTTTATTAAATGCTGCATTCGCCTCGAGGTTGTAACTCATAATTTCCAACCTCAGACCAGGAATAAACAAAGAAAAATGCCCTCTCAACTCTGTTGTCAGTTTCCCAAAATTCAGCCACATTAATATCCAATTCCAGGCTGTAACGCACATCGTATAACTCTGGTTCTCATCCCGAATAATATTTCGTTGTTTTTTGCCTCAGAATACCTCATCTAACTGTTGTAATTAAATGGCCCTTTCTCTGGATGTGCTAGTCCAGTGTTTTCCAAATTGCTCCTCAGGTATTGCCAGATCATCCATATTTTTGTTCTGTGCCTGTTGATGGCACACCCGAACCAGGTATTCAATGTTCTTGATAGCTCGGTGTGTTAGGATCTCTGGAGAGGAACAAGTCGGACAGTTTGGCATTAACAGGTCTTCTATGCTTTTTTATTGCAGATTCTGAGTTGACTATTTACCTGTACCCTATGTACAGTATTTGTTGAACACTATTTTGTTGAAAATCTCCATTTATATTCCTAACATTTCATGTTTACATTACAATATTACATATTTCTACACATGTGAATGGTGCTATTTGTTCTCAACCTTGGAAAAACAACCATGATTATTAAATAGAATGCAGGAACTTGTATCTCCCCTAATTGTGCATTAAAAATATTGTATGAATGACCATCACATTCACCAATCCATCCGTCCAACCCTACCCATCCATCCAACACATCCCCTATCCAACCAACCAGGCCAATCCCCCCCCCCCCCTTTCAGCCAACCCTACCTCTCCCCCATCCATCCAACACATCCCCCATCCAACCAACCAGGCCAATCCCCCCCCCCTCCTTTCAGCCAACCCTGCCTCTCCCCCATCCATCCAACACATCCCCCATCCAACCAACTGGCCCATCATTCAATCACATAGGCCAACCCTGCCCTTTCCCCTATCCAACCAACCCTACCCATCCCCCCATTCAACCAACCAGGTCAACACCCCCCCACCCCCATTTAGCCAACCCTGCCTCTCCCTCCATCCATCCAACACATCCCCCATCCAACCAACTGGCCCATCATTCAATCGCATAGGCTAAAGGCCAATTTATGCTGACAACCCAGTCCTCGCAGATGGCATTGCAGATAGCGTCTGCGTAGCCCCCTCACCTTCGCAGACGCTTTGCGCGCACCTCCCAAAAATTGTGCCCACCGCAGAAGCCTCGCAGACAGGGTCGCAGACAAGAGGGCTCTGATTTATCCACTCTACATCCGCTGTACACGCACTTCCGCTTCCCTACTTTCCCAGCTTGGTTTGTTTTCACGACCGCCATTTTTAAAAACACGAGCGAAGATGGAGTAGCACGAAGAGCGGTTGATCGAGGAAGTGAGGAAGTACGTACATCTATACGACTCCAGTTCTAGTCATTATAAGTAACCGGAGGATAAACACTCCACTAACCACACCCACCAACTACTCCTAGTGACTTCGCGCCCCCTTGCGTTGTGGCGGTGAATAACATCGCGCACGCCTATTACTCCCCGCTCAACGATAAATTACAACTGTCTGCGAAAAGCTATCTGCGAAAGTCTTGTCGCAAGAGCATGCAGAGGCCCTAACCCTGCCAATCCCCTCCATTCAACCAACCAGGTCAAACCCCCCCCCCAAACCAACCATGCCCATCCCCCATCCAACCAACTCTCCCCATCCAACCAACTCTACCCATCCATCCAACACATCCCCCCTCCATTCAGCCAACCCTGCCCATCCCCCCCTCCATTCAGCCAACCCTGCCTCTCTCCCCATCCAACCAACCAAGCCCAGCCATCACACCCCCATCCAACCCACCAGCCCATCCATCCAACCCATCTGTCCATCAATCCCATTGATCTAGCTAAACCAACGACCAAAACCATCCATCCATCCATCCATCCATCCATCCATCCATCCATCCATCCATCCATCCATCCATCCATCCATCCATCCATCCATCCATCCATCCATCCATCCATCCATCCATCCATCCATCCATCCATCCATCCATCCATCCATCCATCCATCCATCCATCCATCCATCCATCCATCCATCCATCCATCCATCCATCCATCCATCCATCCATCCATCCATCGTCTGACCAGTAAAACTGATTCTGATCCCAACAACCATCCACTGAGCTGCCCATCCATATATCCCACCCATGTGTCCAAATCACCAAACATCCAGCCATCCAATCACCCACCCACCCAATATATATTTGTGTAACAATAACTTTATTTCCGCTCAAGATGTTTTTCCCCCCTATCAAGGATGAACTCTATTACATACAGATTACAGAATGCAAAGAATCTTATTTTAAAGTCAAAAGTTTAAGTCCATTTTAGAGCGTATTCAACAGACGTGGCCTCAGTCGGTTCACTCTATTCCAGTGTAGCTCTGCTGGATTGTAATGGATTATCAGGCTGCATTTAAACCCAGCTACATTTGCCAGGCTTGGGAAACAGCAGTATAACTGTTAAACTGTTAATCACCCTGTTTGCTGCACTAGAGCCACTGACGTCTCACTATACTCTCACTTAATGGCTTTGTTGTTTTGATTTGTGCTGTTATGACAAGATGCCTCATATGCGCGCACACACACACACACACACACACTAGTTTCACACTGACATCTTTAATTACACAGTGACATTTTATAATCAGCTCGCCTTGAGATAGACACACTCATTCTCTTTGTGATGAGTTAATCAAGTAGATGTAAACGTCATTCCGTCCCTCTATTGACTTTGACATGCTCACACACGCGTGCACTCTCAGGCCCAGAATCCACATGCTTAAAATAGTTACTTAAACATTAGTGCTTGAATATTAATTACGCTTTAATTTTATACTGCTACAGAACATTAGCACTGTACATCATCTTATTTATGATGCATATCTAAGATAATAGTTATATAATGGATCAAGACAGAAAATAAATAAATAAAACACTTATTGAAGATGAAATAATAAATTAAAATAGAATACATGCCATAAATGACATGCAGCTGAGCCTTTTTTCCTGCTTTCAAGTGACATGAGTCATTCCATCAAAAAGGTTTAGGAAATAAGTGTTTCGGAAATATCAGCGTTACTACTTTTTCAGGTTCACAACTGGTCAACGATTCATGATGCTGCACTTCACAACTTGTTGACAATGATGCTTTTAGTAGCAGGATCAAAATGTTGACCCCGTTAAGGGTCACCTCGAGTGGTGTGTGCTCGTTCTCCGTTCTCCTTTATTTCTCAGACTTGGTTCAGTGCGAGTTCATCGCTGCCTGTGTGTGTGTGTCTGTATGCGTGTGTGCACATGATCTCAGCATTTGTCCATTACAAGAGACAAAAATGAGCAATCCTTCCCAAAAGAAATGGAATGCACGCTCTATAAATCATGATCACTCTCAAATGCTTATCTGTAATGATTAATATTGCATATCGTTTTCCGCTGAATGGTTTTGCCGAGACTGTTTGAAGAACGGATGAGTTTTGGCATTCAGCATGTTGATGTAGACACCAGTTTATTTCACACTCCGACTGGCTATCAGCCAAACCTGCTGGCCAGCACACTCGTATTAAATTAAGATGTTCAGCCAGCCATTACTTGGCGTGTCGGCGTTTTGTAATAAATCCGACGTTATTCCGTCCACGAAAGTCAGTTCAGAGCACGAGTGAGAGCGGGTTATGATATTAAACGATAAGGCTAAAAAAAAACCTGACAATAAAACTGTAATTAACATGAGAACTCGTTGTAGGCATACAAATTACGTGAGGCAAACTATTATATGTACACGCACAGTGCTCTTCAGAATTATTGGCACCCTTCCTAAAAATAATAGAATAAATAATATTCACTGAAGGTGTAGTGCATACCGGTGAATAATAACCGAGATAAAGTCAAACTAAAACTAAATTAGCAAGGGCGGCTGGTGCATAAGGGCGATTGGGCGACGCACTGCCAAAACGAAAAAAAAAAAAGGTTTTTTTTCTTTTTTTAAAACAAACTTTCACCAGCTGTAATGGTTAGCGCTGTCGCCTCACAGCAAGAAGGTCCGGGTTCGAGCCCCGTGGCCGGCGAGGGCCTTTCTGTGTGGAGTTTGCGAAGTGAACCCGGTGCACTTTTTGTTCACAATGCGCAGATTAGGCGAACCGTACCGTTGATTTTTAGCAAACCGTACTGAGACCACCTCCTGAGGTGGTCTCAGTTCGGTTCGCTTTAAAGGGGTCTGGGTACGGTTGGAGTGTTCACATATATGCGCAAAAAATGCTGAGTCATCGATCTGAGTTTGGTTCGATGGCTGAAAGGGACCAAGTGTGAAAACACCCTAAGGTTCCTGCTCTTGGCTGCAGGAGTGGAACCCGATGTGCTCTTCTGTTTTCTGTTGCATGCTGAGATGCTTTTCTGCTCACCACGGTTGTAAAGCGTGATTATATGAGTTACTATATCCTTCCTGGCAGGAAAAAAAAAAAAAGCTCGATCCAAGCTGTCCATTTTCCTCTGACCCTCTTTTATCGAAAAGGCGTTTGTTTCCACCCACAGAACTGTCGCTCAACGTTTGTTTGTTTTTCGCACCATTCTGTCAACTCTAGAGACTGTTGTGTGTGAAAACCCCAGGAGATCAGCAGTTTCTGAAACACTCAAACCAGTCCATCTGGCTCAAACCGACTAGCCTGGGCCCGCCCATCCTAAGCGTGACGCAACACGAGGGCCTGTTGCGAGCTTAGTCTGGCCAGGCAAGCTATCTACAGCTCTTCCAAGCTCCCGAAAAATCGGGAACCAATCAACTTTGAGCATCTCCAACGGCCCTGGGTAGAGGCGTGTTCAAGGCACTGACGTAGTAGAACTGCGACCGGAAGCCATAGATTGTTTACAGAATCTATGCCGGAAGCGCTTCATTCACTAGAAACATTACGAACATGGAGCAAGTTCTCATTGAAAACGGAGCAAAGAGCAGCCCTGGAGGTATTTATTGAAAGGAAGGACGTTTTCGCCTTGCTCCCGACCGGCTTCGGTAAGAGTTTAATCTACCAGTTAGCCCCGTCGCGTCACATACGTCAGAGGAAAGAGTGATGTGATTGGTTTAAGCTTCGTCACAGGCTTTTCTGGCTTCGACCAGTAGCAAACTGAGGCATTTCAGGGAGGCGGGTCAACCACGGGCTCTGGGAAACGGTTGGGCTTAATATCTTGGCCAGACCAATAGCTCGTAGAGCTTTGCAGTCGCGTTAGCCAGACTACAAACCGACACCCACGCCACAGTGAAAGAAAGTCAGACTTTGAGATCAGTTTTTCCCATCCGGATGTTTGCTTTGAGTGAACGTTTAATGTTTGAAGCCCTTGATTTGTATCTGCATGATTTGTACGCATTGTGCTGCTGTCAAGGGATCGGCTACTGAATAAAACTGACAGCAGGTGGATGTATGGGTGTTGCTAATAAAGTGGCCGGTGAGTGTCAGGAGAAGTGATTCGACATTACTAGAGCTCAGTCGGTTGTTACATTGTGCCTGCGCTGCCCCAACTATTTACAGCGGTATTGCACCATACACACTCAGTGTTGCATTTTTAACATTTTTTTTTTTTAAATAATTGATGTACACGATAGCCACCTCGCCAGGATAAACCTTGGCTTGGCATTTGGTTTGCCTCAGTTGTTGTTCTTTGCGGAATCAGAGGATTTCCCGTTCACATAAAGTACCAAAGAACTCTTAATGCCATGACTCGATTAATCCCTTTCTGCTGTCTACATTCAAAGGTTCGTCTAGATTCTAGAGAGGAAAAACCAAAGAACCTTCAAGGTTATTTGTTTTAACCTCAGGGTACGATGAGCTCCAAACACGAAGGCGTGGTTTTCAGTTTAAGACGACTCGTGACGACAATAACGACAGCAGTGTGTTTTTCACATCATCGCCTTCCAGCTTTACAGAGACGGATATGCCCCAGAATAGCTGGCATGACCTCATCGTCATGAAATATCTGTCGCTTTTAATCCCAGCCGCTGTGTCATTACGCACACGAGTAACCACATGTCCAGTCTAACCCCGGGCCAGGGTGCAAGATTTCACTGGCGTAATCTCAGACTGTATGTTGGAGATATGACCTCAAACTCACACTATAGTCACATGGTAAATACAGTCGTATCTAAACAATTAGATAATTATAAAATGATTGTATTCGGTGATGTTGGAGCGTAATTGAGATAACCGAATACAGACACGATAACAGTGAGACATGTCTGTCATTAGATTTTTTCCAGACGCCTCGCGTGCCTGCTCCTTTTTGCATCAGAGCAGTGTAGGGCTGTGTTCAGAGTCTGAAATATCCACCTACACACTAACAAGCTGGAGCACCTTCCTAAGACCCCGCCAATGCAGCACTGGTTCAATAAATCTCCGAAGAGCAAAGTGTCATTACCAAAAGCCATTACAGTATTTATTTAGCAGTCATTAATTAACGGTGATTAAGCTGAGCAGAACTATTCATACGCTGGTAATTAGTGATCAGGATGGAATAATGACTTTAATCGACTCTGATATCTACAGTCCTCCCACATTCTGCATCTTTTTTGCTGTGTGTATGCGTTGTGTATCTGTCTTTTCTCTCACTTGCATCGTCTGTGTGATTGTATCTCAGTTTTTCCTCTCTCTCCTCCTTGCCGTGTCTTTTCTAGGTCATAATTCTACCATGTTTCTCTGTACGTGTCTCACTATCTTCCTCCTGCTTGCACTGTTTTCTGTGCCTTGACCTTTGTCTCTCTCTCTCTCTTAGAAGATGGCTCTCTGAGGAGTTTCACACGTGACCCATCGCAGCTACACGGGACGATGTTGCGCACAGCCCTGAGGAAGAGCACACACGGTTTCGGCTTCACCATCATCGGCGGAGACAGACCGGACGAGTTCCTGCAGGTGAAGAACGTGCTGAGGGACGGCCCTGCGGCGCAGGACAAGAAGATCGCCCCTGGTGGGTTCGCTTTATCACAAACAACCCGCCGCTCCGAAACATTCCACCGTAGCTGTATCCGACATGAAAAACGACACGACTCCTTTGAGTCAGCTGTCACCTGTGTAGTTAACCCTTTGGGGTCAAGAGCTTTGCCGGTGAAGCTCGGCAGGTTTAGAATGAGTAGGTCATGTATTTAGATAAATATCTCGGAGTTTTTAATCATACAAGCATAATAAACATATTGACAAACTTTATACTTTACACTTTCCTATGTGCCCACTGCCAAATCATATAGTTTTTAAATTACCTAAATTAGATGAAACATGAAACTTGTCACCGTACTCATGCCCTTTTTCCACCAAAGCAGTTCCAGGGCTGGTTCGGGGCCAGTGCTTAGTTTGGAACCGGGTTTTCTGTTTCCACTGACAAAGAACTGGCTCTGGGGACAGAAAAACCGGTTCCAGGCTAGCACCAACTCTTTGCTGGGCCAGAGGAAAGAACCGCTTATGTCAGCGGGGGGGCGGAGTTGCTAAGACCAACAACAATAACAAGACCGCAAAACGTCGCCATTTTTAAGCGACGAGAAGCAGCAGCTGTACAAATACGAAATCATACATTATTATTGTTGTTGCTGCTGCTGCTTCTTCCGTGTTGTTTTTGCTTCAATATTCGCGCCAAGGTTTATGCAAACGTAGCGACGTAACTGACGTATACAGCGACGTAATGACGTGTCTCCCCTTAGCACCGCGAGCTATGGAAAAGCAAACTGGTTCTCAGCTGGCTCGCAAGTTGAACGAGTTGTGAACCAGCACCGGCCCCGAACCAGCCCTGGAACTGATTTGGTGGAAAAGGGGTATCAGTCACACATGAGTTGGAGTGCTGAGAGCCCACTTACACACTCATAAAAGACTGTTCACATGGTAACTTCATGATAATCACTTTCACTCTTTCGGTTTCGATTGGTTTCTCTTTCGCCGTGGGAACGCCCCCCATAAACAAGATAAAATCTGTCAGCCATAGTTCAGGCTACCTGTTTGGAGGTAAAACTTCTTCTTACGAGATGGCACGTGGATTTGCGAGATGGCGCTTCGGATGATTCAGGACAGCGAATCGATTCAATCTCGAGAACTGTGACGCTGATTATGAGCGGTCTCATTTTGAACTTTGACTCGATCCAGCCAAAGACTAACTCGAGTAAGTGTAAATGTTTCTTCTATTTCTGATGAGCAGATCGGTTGATATGCGTGCGCTGTAGTGCATACATAGGAAAAAATCACTGAGCGTTTTTTCCAGAGTTAAAATATTTTCCTCAAAAATATTTACCTTTGCTCAGTTTTGAGTTTAGAGAGTAAAATTTGGAGTTGGAGTGGGCGCAAATTTACACAGTAATTGTGTAACAGAGTTGGTTGTGGCTCTGAACCGAGTAAAATAGTGCAAGAGTTAATTTCAAGACATACTGAATAGAGTCAAATACCAGATAAATGAAGCTGTTGTAAAAAGCAGTTTAGAACTGTTGGAATGTGTGAAAAAACATGACCTTACCCATTGGGACTTGACCTGATGGGATTAAGAGTTGGCAGTGGGACGGGTTTTCACTCTTCTCATTGAATGGAATGGAAATTTTTACCCTTCTCATTGAATACCCCTCTCACTGCCAACCTTTTATCCCAAAACAATAGGACAGACTTTTTTATGGCTGGTTAATTGTCCATATCAATGGAGCAGATTTAAGTTTTTGTGCTTGGTACATTCCTCAGACTGAACAGAATCCCCTTACGTGATCAAAACGGTTCATCACAATGGGTAAGGTCATGTTGTTTTCACACATTTCAACATAGTTCTCAAACTGCTTTTTACAACATCTTCATTTATCTGTTTTTATCTTTTATGTATTTATTTTTTTTAAGTACAGTCATTACATACAGACTGCATGGATATTATTGTAGCTGAACTTGTGGTGAATACAAAAAAAGTCATATGACTTTGAAAATACTGCTTAGATTTGTTGAAATTGACGACAAAATCAGAATATGCGAAAATCATTAGAGTGCCAGAAAATACCTTCAGACCCCAGAGGGTTAAATACAACCGAGTAAGCGATAAAACATGACAGGATGGACTGCGATAGGAAAATAATCAGTGTAACATGGCCTGACTTAAAGATGAGTGACGACTACCACTGGGAAGTTGATTATTTTCCAATAACAGCTTGTCTTTTTATTATTGTGTCCTCTTGTAACTCAGCAAATTTTTGCTGAATACAGTTTTTATTTAATTCATTTTTATCGGTTTATCGTTACATTTAATGTTGTTGAATGTCCATAGAAACAGATTGATTTCGTGTGATCACTGACATTATAGCAGCTATAAACTAACTTGTTTCCACTATTTTTTTCCTCTCGAAAGACCAGAAAAAAAAATGCATCTTGTGCAAAGCGTTCTGCCCGGAAGGTTTAACATCAGTATTACAGCTTGACCTCAGACTGACATTGGAGACTCCTTCTAAAAGGAGATGCGACATAAACGTCTCGTCATAGAAAACAACCATTTCTGCAGTTACGCATGTTGAAAAACCAGTTTGTCTGAAGCATTGGTTGAATTAGAATATAAACACAATTAATGCTGCTGTTATTGAAAAGGAAGCGTCTCCTGACCAATCAGAATCGAGAATCCGACATTACGGTAGAACAAAGGCAACTGCTTAACGACTACAGTGGACCCAGCTTCCTGTAAAATGTCACGAAAAAGTTAATCTGTTAAATATGTAGCTATACGGCTTAACTCTTATTCCAAATAGATATTTTGTGCTAGAAAGTGCTCGGCTTTACAGCTAGTTCATTCAGCAGTTATTTCTCACTGGTCGTCATAATCTGATCACATGATTCCCCCCCCCCCCCCCCCCCCCCCCAAAATAGAAGCCTGTGGAAGCATAACCTATTGAAAACCCATTGATGCTCAGCGACTCTGTAGTTTAATGCCACTACGGGATATCTATTGGAAAATATGCTTTAAAAATGTAATTTCTGGATGCCTGGCTTCACTGGGGGTCTCTGGAGAGTCGCTGACAGTAAGGCAGGACTGGGTGTTGGGCTTCTGTATGATGATTGGAGGAACTCTCAAATCTCCTTTGAATGTCATGTGACTGACAGCGTTTTAAAATTATACGTCGCATCAGTCGGAGGGATTCAAGCTCAGTCCATGCGGTGTGTTGGCAAGTGAAGTCGTGAGCCTAGCTGCTGCTCATTCTCGTTCTTTTCCTACCAATATACAGTTCCTATTTCCACTTGCACATACTGTAAATAAAATCATAAATACTGTATAGTGTTCATGAGTTTGTTACTTGCTTTCGTTTCAGTTCAGCAAAGGCTGTTTATATTAAGCCAGGCAACAGAGGGGAAATCTAGCCAGCTAGCTACAGTGGTGCTTGAAAGTTTGCGAACCCTTCAGAATGTTCTATATTTCTGCATAAATATGACCTAAAACATCAGATTTTCATACAAGTCCTAAAAGCAGATAAAGAGAGCAGAGTTAAACAAATGAGACAAAAATATTGCACTTGGTCATTTATTTATTGAGGAAAATGATCCAATATTACATATCTGTGAGTGGCAAAAGGATGTGAACCTCTAGGATTAGCAGTTAATTTGAAGGTGAAATTCGAGTCAGGTGTTTTCAATCAATGGGATGACAATCAGGTGTGAGTGGGCACCCTGTTTTATTTAAAGAACAGGGATCTATCAAAGTCCGATCTTCACAACACGTTTGTGGAAGTGTATCATGGCACGAACAAAGGAGATTTCTGAGGACCTCAGAAAAAGCGTTGTTGATGCTCATCAGGCTGGAAAAGGTTACAAAACCATCTCTAAAGAGTTTGGACTCCACCAATCCACAGTCAGACAGATTGTGTACAAATGGAGGAAATTCAAGACCATTGATACCCTCCCCAGGAGTGGTCGACCAACAAAGATCACTCCAAGAGCAAGGCGTGTAATAGTCGGCGAGGTCACAAAGGACCCCAAGGTAACTTCTAAGCAACTGAAGGCCTCTCTCACATTGGCTAATGTTCATGAGTCCACCATCAGGAGAACACTGAACAACAATGGTGTGCATGGCAGGGTTGCAAGGAGAAAGCCACTGCTCTCCAAAAAGAACGTTGCTGCTCGTCTGCAGTTTGCTAAAGATCACATGGACAAGCCAGAAGGCTATTGGAAATAGGGATGGCAAAAACTAAAAAAAAATCTTGACTGACCACCGAGCCTCATTTAGCCGGTTAAAGTCGGTTAACCTATGAGTTTAAACAGGGATGCAAACGGCGCGCCTTTTAGCGGATGCCGCCTTTTTCACGGCTGAATCGTGCAAAGATCTGATTTTTTTTTTTTTTTTAGGGGGGGGCGTTGGAGTGTCTGAATAATTTCATCAGAGTAAATTCTGTATGCTCAAAGGAAAGCAATCGGATCTGCACGATTCAGCCGTGAAAAAGTCGGCATCTGCGCCTTTAGTTTGTGTGGAGAGATATGATCTGCAATAACATGCATTGTTGGCTACAGACCGAAACATACTTTCAGAATGCACTGGCCAAGGCAGGACTAAACTCCATGTGCCTTCTAATAACAATTTAAAAAAAAAAAACAGAATAGTAATTTGTAAGCTAAAAAGCCTGTGTCTACCCTTTTTTCTTTCGCCGAGTGGCAGCTGTGTTCAGCTGGGGCGGGACATGACTGAATGGGTGTTTCTGATTTGTTAGCTGTCTTTAACTGGGCCGGGAGGGCGGGGCATGACTGAATGGGTGTTTCTGATTCGTCAGCTGTCGTCGTTACACCGCATGGCATGCCCCAAGCGTTTACAACACAGAATTCCAAGTCCTCTGCTCCAAAATCGGCAGCTTCAAAACGATTGATTTTTTTTTTTTTTTAACCGACAACCAAAAAAAAATTAACCGGTTGACGTTGATTCGGTCAACCACCGGTCAAACGGTCATCGGTTAACATCCCTAATTGGAAAACTGTTTTGTGGACGGATACTGAAAGCAAAGATTCACATCCTTTTGCCACTCACAGATATGTAATATTGGATCATTTTCCTCAATAAATAAATGACCAAGTATGATATTTTTGTCTCATTTGTTTAACTGGGTTCTCTTTATCTACTTTTAGGACTTTGTGTGAAAATCTGATGTTTTAGGTCATATTTATGCAGAAATATAGAAAATTCTAAACGGTTCACAAACTTTCAAGCACCACTGTTAGCTGTACAAAATGGCAAACGTTGCTCATGTCGTCGACCTGATTTTGATGCTCTTCCTTATGAGGAGAGGCTCAAAATTAAACAACAGATCACTGACAATCGCTCATTTCAGCTGTCTCAGTATGACCGAGTAAACTGGTTTGATGAAGAGAATATACTGTTGTTCTCGTCTCTGAATGAGACCGTCCCAGAGATGGATTGTTGGGTCAAAACTAGGTTTTGGAGATTTGGCTGACTTTGACAGGCGTACAAAAGGCACGAGGAAAAACAAGGAACACTTAAGTTCATGTGCACGCTTAAGTTGATTTGGTAGAGTCAGAGTAGAACATGGCAGAATTCCTAAATAAATAACAATAAATCGACAAATAATCATCTCATCTCATTATCTCTAGCCGCTTTATCCTGTTCTACAGGGTCGCAGGCGAGCTGGAGCCTATCCCAGCTGACTACGGGCGAAAGGCGGGGTACACCCTGGACAAGTCGCCAGGTCATCACAGGGCTGACACATAGACACAGACAACCATTCACACTCACATTCACACCTACGGTCAATTTAGAGTCACCAGTTAACCTAACCTGCATGTCTTTGGACTGTGGGGGAAACCGGAGCACCCGGAGGAAACCCACACGGACACGGGGAGAACATGCAAACTCCGCACAGAAAGGGCCACGGGGCTCGAACCCAGAACCTTCTTGCTGTGAGGCGACAGCGCTAATCACTATACCACCGTGCCGCCCGACAAACAATCAACTAATAACAAATAACTGAAAAATTTTATTATGTAGACTGAAAACTGAGCTTCCCCTTTTTCAAAGACCACCAGCCACCACTGCAGTAGGAAAAGCAAACCTGCTGATCTACCTTGCATTTATCCATCTGTCCATCCATTATCCGTAACCGCTTATCCTGTGCAGGGTCGCAGGCAAGCTGGAGCCTATCCCAGCTGACTATGGGCGAGAGGCGGGGTACACCCTGGACAAGTTGCCAGGTCATCACAGGGTTGACATAAACAACCATTCTCACACTCATTCACGCCTACGGTCAATTTAGAGCCACGAATTAGCCTAACCTGCGTGTCTTTGGACTGTGGGGGAAACCGGAGCACCCGGAGGAAACCCACACAGACACAGAAAGGCCCCCGTCGGCCCCTGGACTCGAACCCGGGACATTCTTGCTGTGAGGCGACAGTGTTAGCCACTACACCACCGTGCCATCCGAATTTATCCTTGAATGCAAGATTATATCAATTTATAAATAATTTAATGCTATAATACAAGTACTGAAATGTGTTGGTCTCGTACGGTAGTACAGCCTTTTCTCTTCCAGTAAAGAAATCGACCCTCATTAACAGAGTGTGGGATTGGGTGGGAAGAACAGCTCTGCGGATATCAGCAGTGTGCTGTCAGTGTCTCGGGTTCGTTTTTATTTTTTTCTCCATGTGCTTTTCCAGTCAGACACTCCGGCTGTGTGTGGTTGTGGAGTTGCTGGCCAGCAGCTTTGTCAATAACCCACCTGGGGTATCAAGCGCGGTCACAATAACAGTAATAATAGAAATCCGAAGCTGTGTGTGAGAGCACCAATGGAACTGGCATTACAGCAGAACTGCACTGGGCGATAATTGCACAGCGTTATTGTCAGAGTGTAAATGGATGTCTGTGCGCGCGCTTCCCCATAGGACATCAGGCCGTGCAGCTAATTGAAATAATTCAACTCAAATGTACAATTGACGCCACAACAAAGCTCGCTGCGTTCTATTAACTGACCACTGGAGAACTCCCATGTGGCTTTGCTCATAATGACAGGAAATCGGCCCGTTCTTTAAATACGGACTCGGCTCGTTTGGATTCGCTCGGGCTAGTTCTTCAGATCATTCGAAAAGCTTCTTCAAAAGGTTGAATTATTGATTCGGCGTGCATGACTGGTTATATTCATCTTTATCGTTATTATATTAATGCTCTCCTACGTTATCGTTCCTGTCGTAACACTTCATACACACAGGTGGACGCTCTGTAGTAATCTAACGTTAATAATAAAAGGGAGGGGAAAAAAACTATCTCTGACAAGCTTTCTGTTTGGAAACATCAAATGTTTAGTAGGTTTCGCCACATGGGGGGGCATCAGGACAGAGGAGTTTACACTTTAAGGATGTTTCTTTGAAACGTAACATGCTGGTTTTTTTTTTTTTTGTCTTAACTTCGAGAGAGACAAAAACATAGTGAATGAATGAATGTTTAACTGTTGTGATGTACAACCCCGATTCCAAAAAAGTTGGGACAAAGTACAAATTGTAAATAAAAACGGAATGCAATAATGTGGAAGTTTCAAAATTCCATATTTTATTCAGAATAGAACATAGATGACATATCAAATGTTTAAACTGAGAAAATGTATCATTTAAAGAGAGAAATTAGGTGATTTTAAATTTCATGACAACACCACATCTCAAAAAAGTTGGGACAAGGCCATGTTTCCCACTGTGAGACATCCCCTTTTCTCTTTACAACAGTCTGTAAACGTCTGGGGACTGAGGAGACAAGTTGCTCAAGTTTAGGGATAGGAATGTTAACCCATTCTTGTCTAATGTAGGATTCTAGTTGCTCAACTGTCTTAGGTCTTTTTTGTCGTATCTTCCGTTTTATGATGCGCCAAATGTTTTCTATGGGTGAAAGATCTGGACTGCAGGCTGGCCAGTTCAGTACCCGGACCCTTCTTCTACGCAGCCATGATGCTGTAATTGATGCAGTATGTGATTTGGCATTGTCATGTTGGAAAATGCAAGGTCTTCCCTGAAAGAGACATCGTCTGGATGGGAGCACATGCTGCTCTAGAACCTGGATATACCTTTCAGCATTTGGGCCTTTTCCACTACCCTTTTTCAGCTCACTTCAGCCCAACACGGCTCGCATTTTGACTACCTCAGAGCAGCACGACTGAGCTCACTTCAGCCTTACTCAGCACCCAAAACTCGCACGGTTTTGGAGTGGGGCTGAAGTGAGCTCAACCGAGCCGAGTGGGGCTAGGGGCGTGAGGAGACACTCCCCTGTGCACTGATTGGTGAGGAGGAGTGTCCTCACATGCCCACACACGCCCCGCGAGCACGCTGGGATCTGTAAACACCATAAACCCGGAAGAAGAAGAATTACGACAAAGAAGAAAATGATCAGAAAACTAGAAGATGGAAGACCAACCCAAGCGAGGAAAGGCCAGCCAGTTTATTGTTTACTATCCGGGTCGTGAGACTACCGCTTTAAAGGTCACTGATGTCACTGTTTGCGCCGCCTAACGACATCACGTGACGTCCACCCACTTTCGCTAACTCCACCCAATGTGTCCACCCACTTCCAGCCAGCACGGTTCAGCGAGGTTGTAGTCGAAATGCAACTCCAACAGCCCCACTCAGCACGGCACGGCTCAGCCCAACTCAGCGCGTTGGTAGTGGAAAAGCCCCATTTGATGGTGTCTTTCCAGATGTGTAAGCTGCCCATGCCACACGCACTCATGCAACCCCACACCATCAGAGATGCAGGCTTCTGAACTGAGCGCTGATAACAACTTGGGTCGTCCTTCTCCTCTTTGGTCCGAATGACACGGCGTCCCTGATTTCCATAAAGAACTTCAAATTTTGATTCGTCTGTCCATTTTAAATGAGCCTTGGCCCAGAGAAGACGTCTGCGCTTCTGGATCATGTTTAGATACGACTTCTTCTTTGAACTATAGAGTTTTAGCTGGCAACGGCGGATGGCACGGTGAATTGTGTTCACAGATAATGTTCTCTGGAAATATTCCTGAGCCCATTTTGTGATTTCCAATACAGAAGCATGCCTGTATGTGATGCAGTGCCGTCTAAGGGCCCGAAGATCACGGGCACCCGGTATGGTTTTCCGGCCTTGACCCTTACGCACAGAGATTCTTCCAGATTCTCTGAATCTTTTGATGATATTATGCACTGTAGATGATGATGTGTTCAAACTCTTTGCAATTTTACACTGTCGAACTCCTTTCTGATATTGCTCCACTATTTGTCGGTGCAGAATTAGGGGGATTGGTGATCCTCTTCCCATCTTTACTTCTGAGAGCCGCTGCCACTCCAAGATGCTCTTTTTACACCCAGTCATGTTAATGACCTATTGCCAGTTGACCTAATGAGTTGCAGTTTGGTCCTCCAGCTGTTCCTTTTTTGTACCTTTAACTTTTCCAGCCTCTTATTGCCCCGTCCCAACTTTTTTGAGATGTGTTGCTGTCATGAAATTTCAAATGAGCCAATATTTGGCATGAAATTTCAAAATGTCTCACTTTCGACATTTGATATGTTGTCTATGTTCTATTGTGAATACAATATCAGTTTTTGAGATTTGTAAATTATTGCATTCCGTTTTTATTTACAATTTGTACTTTGTAACAACTTTTTTGGAATCGGGGTTGTACAGTAAGTGAAAATGGGAATTAATTAGTTTAGCAGATGTTCCACGATATTAAATTAAATTGTAGAACAAGGCAGATTGAGGCGGGATTTGCTACAGAGGACTATGAGACTGTATTCAGTTATTTAGCACACAAGTCTTTTAGCACAAGTTCTAAAATCTCTTAGCACAACTCCGATATTCTTTAGCACAACTCTGGATTATGGTCACAATTGGGGAAAAAAAAAACGCATCTTGATCTAGGAAGGGGTTTATTACCTCCGCCAAGGAGGTTATGTTTTCGGTAGCGTTGGTTGGTTTGTTTGTTTGTCTGTTAGCAACATTACGGAAAAAGTAATGAACGGATTGCTCTGAAATTTTTTCCAGAGGTGTGGCTGGGCACAAGTAACAATCCATTAAATTTTGGCGGTGATCCGGATCACCTTCTGGATCCCAGATTTTTTTTAAAGGATTAATTTTTTCCGCATTGAAATGAATGGGCACGCGACGCAAAAAACAGATTTTTCCTTCTGTAGGCCAAACCGTAAGGTGTAAAGCCATGAAACTTGGTACACTGATAGAGGAGTGGACCCTGATTGATTTCATCAAGTTTCATGTTGGTACATCTCACGCTGTAGCGCCACCAACTGATCACAATCTTACATGCGTTCATGCACGTAACTTTTGATCCGTATGTCCGATTTTCATAAGTCTGGTGCCGTCAGAATCCTTGGAGCCAGACGATTCCAACACACCCTATGACGTCATTCTCCGCCTAATTAGATTTTCCGCGATTTTGAATTTTGTCCAAAGTGAAGGTAGAGTGACCCTGGCCGCATGTTTTGTCCGATCATCACGAAACTTGGCACACATGATCTCCAGTCCATACCTAATGAATATTATTCGTTTCGCTCTCATATGTTGAAGCGTTCGCCTGTGGCAGCCAATCAAAATCGATGGCGAAGCCACCAAACAGGAAGTGAGCTCATATCACGGAAACGCTTTGACGTATCAAGACCATGTTTAGTGGCATGACTTTGGACACCATCCAAACTACCCTCATCAAATATGGTGTCATTTGGCCACTAGGGGGCATCACAATTAGCAAAAATGTATTTTGGCTCATATCTCAGAAACGCTTTGACATATCAAGACCATATTTGTTGAGATGACTTTCGGCACCAGTTCATGTACCCTAATCAAGTTGGGTGTCATTTGGCCACTAGAGGGCACCACAATGAGCAAAAACGTGTTTTGGGTCATATCTCTTTATGGATTTAGAATTACATCTAAATTTTCATGTTAGTGATGCTCTGGGATGTCCCTGTAAAGAACCTTGTCAGCCTGTCATCTCCGTATGAAAATCCGCCTTGTGTCTTGGCCCAACTTTCACGTGTTGACAAACTTGTCGTGTGGGCGTGCGGTCACCTCTCTTGCCGGGCAGCCATGGCAGCGCACCTGAGCAAGCACACTTTCGCATTTTCTCTGGAAATGCATTCTAGTTATTATTATTACCTCCGCCAAGGAGGTTATGTTTTCAGTAGCGTTGGTTGGTTGGTTGGTTTGTTTGTTGGCTGGCTTGTCTGTTAGCAACATTACGGAAAAAGTAATGAACGGATTGCTCTGAAATTTTTTCCAGAGGTGTGGCTGGGCACAAGTAAAAATCCATTAAATTTTGGCGGTGATCCAGATCACCTTCTGGATCCCGGATTTTTTTTTAAAGGATTCTTGGCGGAGTTCTGCGCTCTGAGTGCTTTTCTAGTTATGATTGCTTAGGGACTGGAAGCTGGAATTTCTGCTGCTGTGCCTGCTAATGATCAGTTGTCGATACCTGAAACGTGGACTGAAAATCCGATTCTTTGGTGTTTTTGGATATTTGTATTTGAACCATAACAAACATTGAATTGAATTGTGATAACCTTCATAGATAGCTGCAGTCACTTTTGATCAGATCACAGATTCAACTGACTGTCACCTAAATTTACAGTCCAAGATTTTTTTTTTTTAATCCCCCGCTGGCTGAAAAGCCCGAAGGGGGATTATGTTCTGGCGATATCCATCCGTCCGTCCAACTTTGAGCGGTTCTTGACATATGTATGGATTGCTACAGTTGTGGATGGAACAGGGCTATTTTATTGACTATTTGTATGTTTATTATTTACTATTTGATCTCAAACACATTAAGAAGGTAAGAAACTCGTCCACTAATTAACTTTTGACGAGGTACCCCTGTTAATTGAAAAGCGTTCCAGGTGACTATCTCACGAAGCCGGTTAAGATGACGCCAGTGGTGTGCAAAGCGTCATCATGGTAAACGCTGGATGCGCTGAATGAAACTTCTGTTTGTTTACTACATAGTTCCATCTGTGATTTCATATTTTTGTGTTTTCAATTCAAAAATGCAGAAAGACCGATGAATGAGTCAGTAGAGTATGGGTGTACAAACTTATCCATCGTTGCCTGCTGGTGGGTCATTCTGGATCGTACCTTCTTATGTTTTTGTACCCGAGCTTGTTCGAATTGCTCATTGTGGTGAGGAAAGTAGGGACAGATGCAGATAGCGATCTCCATGTTGGTCTTTGAAGATGATGCGAGTCTCGGCTCAGCCGTGTTCTCACACAGGATACAGCGGAGACTAAAAGGAGCGTGCTATCCGCAAGTTGCATGTGCTAAGTGGAACTTTGTACAGGTTTCACAGGTTCTCGGTGTTTTGTGAGTCCTGATGGGCTTACACACTGCATTTATTGATGTTCACCAAGGTTCGCATCATTTATACACTGCTACAGGCGAGGTCTTTCAAATCCGCCTTTCTTGCCACGCTCCATCCTGTAGATTGTTATTGTACTACAGTTTTTAAGACTCTTATTCTGAGTGTAGGTGTAGTGTCCTTCCTTTGGCTCTGAAATGCTCTGGAAACTTTCAACGGGTAATCAGTGACGTGGTGGAAAGCTTGAAGTTGGCACTTGGGTAACGGTGAATAAATGAATAGAATTAGTCCTGGTTCTCAGACACTTGAGAAAATAAATACGTTATAGCGATTAGGGTCTGTAAAACTAGACCTTCAGAAATATAGCCTTCAAATTTTCCGACGTCTTGCCAAGTCAAGTTTATTTTTATAGCGCTTTTAACAACAGACATTGTCGCAAAGCAGCTTCACAGAAAATTAAAGACTTTTTAAACATGAGCTAATTTTATCCCCGATGAGCAATCTTGTGGCGACGGTGGCAAGGAAAAACTCCCTCAGACGACATGAGGAAGAAACCTCGAGAGGAACCAGACTCAAAAGGGAACCCATCCTCGTTTGGGTGTTAACAGACAACATGATTATAAATAACTCGCTTCTATAACAGTATCCTATAGAGTCACAAAGTATAACTGTGAAACCAGGAAATTTATTATAGTTTTAACATGAAGTCTGTTTTGTTGAGGTTATAAACTGTTCATTGATGGAAACTTGAGTGCAAAACTGTTCATGACAACTGCAGTCCTAAAGTTAGCAAGTCAACTGTAGTCCTCAGCCATAAAAGCATTACTGGAAATGTCCAGAGCGTCTTCCGAGTGCGACTTTTAACTGTCCATATGGGGGGGCCGTCCTCCACAGGAGCGATGCGATGAGACTCCAGTCAGACGTAGGGCATCAGGATGGATCAGGCAGGTCCGAGGAGCAGAAGAGGTCAGGATCTCGATCTCAGAATTGACCTGTAACTCGGAGGGGGGAGAAAACACAGGTTGTTAGGTATGCCCGATGTCACCTGATGAGTAGGAACAGGATACATTTTGCGCCGAGTGCAAGCAGGGACTCCGGCAAAACTAACTATGACAGCGTAACTAAAAGGGGAGAGCCAGAAGGTAACACAGGCATGAGGGAGCCCCGGGACATAAAGCAGCCAGCCACTACACCGTCAACAAACTCGAGTCAGCAAGCGAGTGGGGACTGACAGCATCCATACATCCCAGTTTACCAAAACACTCTATGCCTGAGGATCCTCCAGATCTACTCCTTTACCTCATAAACACTATTAACAAATGGCTTGACTAAACAGATATGTTTTCAGCCTAGACTTATAGTAAACGCTGAGACTGTGTCTGATTCCCGAACACTACTTGGAAGGCTGTTCCATAACTGTTGGACTTTGTAAAAAAAAAAAAAAAAGCTCCACCCCCTGATGTAGCCTTCACTATACAAGGTACCAACAGATCAGTTTTTTCGACTTGCTTCAGAAGTGGGAAGTCAAAATTCAGAATTTTTAAGCTTCGTGAGTTTGAACTACGAAGTGGGGGGGGGGAACATGGACAGCTCCATTGTTGTCATTTGTTAGCATCATCGAGCCAGGTAACTGATCAGTGATGTATATTTTACCTCCTCAGAACAGTCAACTGTATGGTCAGTATTCATGCTGTGAGCAGCCATGTTGATTTGATGTCACGTGCTGAACTCTGAGTCGAAGAAACCGTCCAAAGTTTCCAAGTAGGAATTCCGTCGTCTTTGGTTTTTTTCTTCGTTGGAATTACAAGCTGTAATTCAGTGCAGCGTTAATCTTACAGCCATGCAACTAGGAGTGAGTGATGTGCATTTTAAGTAATCTCACACAAGAACGAGTGTTCGGCGCAATTAACCACAGTAATACCGATTATTCAGTATTATTATACATACAGGACACTACTTCTATGGAATAAAAACGTGTTCTATTCCCTTCTAGTGGGTTTATTGATAGCATGCAATATTACTGTATCATATCGCTTATCCTCTGTGTATTACGTCATGCTACCCAATGGAGAATGAACGTGCAGTATTGTTACAATATTGCACGTTGTCAAAACAACACGACGTCACACGTCGGAGATGTAAAACTTGCGCGCTAGCGAGTGACCTGACAATTTGTAAGAAAGATGGCTGCCAGGTTTGCTTCGTTAAAAATGGAAGATTTTGAGAGAATTTTGGCTGCCAGGTCGCTCCATTGTGTGTCGATGTTGATTTTAAAAGCGACTAAGTTAATTACACAGGGGCTAAAATACAAATAGGGAACTACATAGGTGGCAAAATGTAGTTTTTTTCCTGCCATGGAAGTGCACTTGTATACCGAGGAGGAAGCGATTTGCATTACAGCCATGAATGAGGATTCAAAATGGCATTAATTTTACAGCATGGATAGCGATACCGACAGTGTTCACAGCGAAAGCGAGTTTTACTACCCTGAGGAAGAAGAAATAAAAGAAAACATTTCAGGAGAAAGCTAAAAACCTCTAACTGTTGCTAATGCCGAGCAAAAACATGGCTGAATCCTGAATGACTCCTATTTGTATAAATAGGGGACTACATAGGCGGCAAAATGTAGTTTTTTTTTTTTCCTGCCATGGAAGTGCACTTGTATACCGAGGAGGAAGCCATTTGTATTACAGCCGTGAATGAGGATTCAAAATGGCAGCTCGCCTTGGCTCGGTTTTCCCTTTCGGACGCTCTCGTTTTCTGTTAGAATTTGGTAAAGAAAAAAATGAATATTATTTACCAGCTTAAGGTCGGTCCGTATGGTGAAATACCGTGACCTCGGCCTTGAATACTGACCTCGGCCCAGAGGGCCTCGCTCAGTACTTTCAAGACCTCGGTCACGGTATTTCACGATACGGACCTCCCAGCTGGTAAATAACATATATTATATGTATTTGGCTTGACTATGCTAGCGTTGGCCTTTGAGAATGCTGATATGAAGAGTGTGTATGTATAATAATAACAGCTTGACTGCACTAGTGTTGGCCTTTGTGAACACTACATTGGCTGGAAGGGAACTGGACTGTTGCACTAACAGCACTCAGTCGTGGGTAAGCTAGCGTTGGCCTTCGAGAGTGCTGATATGAAGAGTGTGTGTATTATTAATAATAATAATCAGCTTGACTGCGCTAGCGTTGGCCTTCGTGAATGCTACACCGGCTGGAAGGGAACTGGACTGTCGCGCTAACAGCACTGAGTCACGGGTAAGCTAGCGTTGGCCTTCGAGAATGCTGATATGAAGTGTATATATAATAATGAATAATATTGGCTGGCTTTTTTCCATGGTATATCAGATATATTCCATTCAGCGAGCATGAAATTGAACGAGTCGAAGATGAGAAGCTGAATGGAATATATCTGATATACCACAAAAAAAAGCCAGTCAATATTATTTAATTAACAGCATGACTCAGAGTGTGATATCGCTTTACAATATTTTACTCGTCTTCGACTCCTCCAATATCATGCTAGCTGAATGGAATATATCTGATGTACCACTGAACGCCAACCAATATTATTTAATTAACAGCATGACTCCAAGTGTGATTATTGCTTTTGTGCAACAGTTCTATCAACAAGAAATTCATATCAAGTGACAATTTCAGACAAACGTTGTATTTTATTTTTGCTCTGCCAGCAGAAATAGATCCCGAAGACCCTACAGTCACTTTACAACACGTCGGCCAGCCTGATCACCCGCGTTGATTTGTACATTCCTGTTAAAGACGCTTCCGGTAAAATCGGCGTCTCTTCTCCCGTTTCATCTTCCTCTAACGAGCGTTCATATTTTTAAACCCAAAAGTGATATGACTTGTAACGAAAATTATCGTTTGCCATGTCTGCTCGTGATGTCGCTAAGTTCAGTGTAGTAACGGTTTCGAATTTTAAGTGCAGGACGCAGACGAGTGGAGTGATGTGCACAGTGAAATGTCCCTAAATATAATCACCCTGGGAACGCCACTGACTGTACAACAGTGGCGGCTGGTAGTCTTTCAAACAGGGGAGGCTGGTCGGTTACGATATTTCCAGATTTTAAAAGAAAAAACGCATCAATTTTGCCCATACTCTTGCCTCTGATCTGGCTGATTGTTGGCAGGGTCACAAACTGTGAAATAACAGGTTCTTTTGGCCCATTAGCCTACTGTCCAATATACATGATGGTGGTGTTGGGGGGGAGGGGTATATTTTAACATTTTATATTTTAAAATTGTGGCATGTTGTTTAAAAATTGATCATTATTGAAAGCAGCTCTTTGTCAGGAACCTCAGCAGTAACAGCAGAGTGTTCTGGAATAGGCACAAGCACTGACCTCGGGGAGCCAAACATAGAGCTGGGTGCCACACATTTCATTCAATGACACTTTCCCTATATTTTACTTATTTTGACTGAGAAATGTTTTATTGACAATTTTGATAACCCTTCACTTTGTAGTGTGAAATGTTCTCGGCTGTGTTTTTGTTTAAAAATGTTTTCCAAATTGTAGCGGTGTTTAATTCATATCCAGAGAAATATATATTCCAATATAATATACTCAGCATAAACATTTTAAATAGATTCTATATTTTTGGTCCATCCATGACATATTACTAAAGTAGCCTATTTACTGTTGTTGATGTGGGTCACTTGCTGTTAGCCAATTCACTTTCTCGTACCAGGAGAGCTGAAAGGAACGAGTATTATTCCCTACCTTTTTCACCAAGTCAATTTGAGGCGTTGGTCTACCCTGCTCTTTAATTTTATTTTTTTCCTCGAAAGGAAGACTGGCAAATGGCTTCGCCAAAATTAAATCAGCAATGCTTGGCATCCGTGCGCAGCTTTCTTGCTAGCTGACTAGCCCCCTCATGTTCAAGTTCAGTCACTCAAATAAACGACATTTCTGGAACTAAGATAGCAAACTTGACAACACTATATTTACACTTTATTTACAATGAAAATATATACAAACTAAAAAAGCTGGTAGAAACCGTATGTAATGAGTGAAATCGAAATGTAAGCTGATCTCTTAGAATACACCACAGCACTTGCGAATCCGCATGGGACTGAACTGAGATTCACCGCTGCCTGTCTATATTTGAAACAAGCTGTCAATCAAAGAAAATATCCGGCCGCTTTCACCAATCACCAGTCTCCTCGCGGAAACTGCCATGTCCCTCCCACTGTGAGGCTCGGAGTCCGTGGGCGGGCGTTTTCGCAGTATTTGTCCAATAACCGTCTTGCATTTTGAGATTGAAAAGCGCATAGCTCCCAAATGCCATTGAAGTCCACTGAGGCTGGGCTGCATCGCGCTGTCACGAGGGGGAAAAACTCATGCACACATTAGGCGAACTGGGGAAAGTTATAACGGAATGATTTCGCACTGTAGTTGGGTTGAGCACATATATTTCTATGATTCTGGATCTGAAATAGCAATGTTATAAGGTCGGCTATAACATAAGCCTAGCGCAATTCATCCTACACGATGTTCGTCATTTTTAGAGGAGGCTGAGCCTCCCTCGTTGTCTTAGAGCAATCGCCCGTGCTGTATAAGTAACTGGCGTACAAGTAAAGGATAAAACACGACGGGGCATGCTGTTGTAGGAAAGTAATCAACGAACAAAGCGCTAATGTGTGACCCTACCGAAGTTAATTACTTTACCTTTAAAAAGAATGAATGAATGAACTACATGTTGTAGTTACGTGTTTATCCGTTTATAGTTACATTTAACAATGCTATAGACGCTTATATTTTTAGATGTAACATAAAAATTCAGACGTTTTACAAGCAAATTTTAAATATTAAGGATTCAGTATGATTTTTAGCTGCTTCCAGTCAGTTTGCTTGGGGGGGAAAAAGTTATCAAAAGAAAACGTAATATCTCAGAGAGGTATATTGTGGCATCACGATATTGAAATATCATTTTGCTCGTTCCTGTGTCAAGTTGTCGTAAAGCGATGACGTGACGCGACAGAAAGGGTACGTTTTCATCGCAGACGCTCTTTCCAGGACGGATTAAAGTAGTGCCGAGAGCGATTTCAGCTTCCTGAGGTGCTCTTTGCAGGCTTTTCTTTTCAGTCTTGGTTGAGTGGAGTGTCATGTCATGTCATGAGATCAGCATTTTTATTGCTCGAAGCTTAAGTCAGCGTTTAACGTATTACTGGAAACGAAAGAAAAGACTTCATGTACTCTGGGAGAGGAGGACGGATTGGCTGTCTTAGGAGTAACTGTGGTGTCGAAGGTTGGTGATTACACACCGGCCCTTTAAGATGATGTCAGCAGTGTTTGTGGAATGGGATAAGCAAGGGCGGGATGTCAGCAGGTTTCACAGCGTTCTCTGGAAGGTGGTACTTTCCTCTTACACTCGCTTCGTGCATTCCTTTTCGAGTTTCACTGCAGCTCATGGAAAAGTTCTCTTCTCTTTAAACCGAATTGACAGCGTTGGCGCGGACGCTAATAGCGGGATCTGATTTGGAGGTAACATGACAGTCCGTCTCTCGAGGTGCCAAATTAGTGCTTTGTATTGTTCATATCAGACTAGGTTTACAGTATATGTGACATCAATTGAATAGGCGCTTTTTGTTTTTGGTTTTTTTTAAATAATTTTCTTACTGGATTCTCATTACAGGCTTGTTGAGCTCCGTCTTGTTGGACAAATCTCCTCGCTTCGTCATACAGAGTAGGTGAAGTGTGGAGCCAAGTGACCGCTCATGCTTCGGTTAATACCACGGCACACTTGAATTTTTCCGATCCGATTTATTAACTCGCAGGTTCCCATGGTGCAAATCTCTCACACACATGCACTCGTTCTAACGTGGCATCATTTCTACACTAACAGCTCCTTCAAAGCAAAGCTCCATCATAATCCAAACAAATATAATCTAAGTTTAGTAATAAAAAGCTGCTGTTTAACAAAAAATGTATCGTAATAGATTCAGTGAAGGTTGTAGAACGTTTATGGAAGGAGTCTCCAGTGTCGGTGTTTGGTAACAGGTGGAAAACTTCCTGACGTGGTAGCGTCTTCAGGACAGACGTGTTGAACGTCAACAATGCAAGCTGCATTATTACTTTCAAAAGAGAGGGGAAAAAATGTCAGTCCGGCGAGGAAACGAGTCAACGGATCGTTCACAG
Source organism: Neoarius graeffei (assembly GCF_027579695.1). Classification (NCBI taxonomy): domain Eukaryota; kingdom Metazoa; phylum Chordata; class Actinopteri; order Siluriformes; family Ariidae; genus Neoarius; species Neoarius graeffei. The sequence continues at coordinate 29,326,741 of NC_083581.1, read as the reverse complement.
CTGCTTTAACAGGAGCCTCCTGGACGTTCCACAAGGTGAAAGGTCATTTAACAAATGACGTATTAATAATGTGTCCTTGTTAAGAAGTTCTCATCTCATCTCATCATCTCTAGCCGCTTTATCCTGTTCTACAGGGTCGCAGGCAAGCTGGAGCCTATCCCAGCTGACTACGGGTGAAAGGCGGGGTACACCCTGGACAAGTCGCCAGGTCATCACAGGGCTGACACATAGACACAGACAACCATTCACACTCACATTCACACCTACGCTCAATTTAGAGTCACCAGTTAACCTAACCTGCATGTCTTTGGACTGTGGGGGAAACCGGAGCACCCGGAGGAAACCCACGCGGACACGGGGAGAACATGCAAACTCCGCACAGAAAGGCCCTCGCCGGCCACGGGGCTCGAACCTGGACCTTCTTGCTGTGAGGCGACAGCGCTAACCACTACACCATCATGCCACCTTGTTAAGAAGTTGCTCTGGTATAAGAGGATTAAAACGGTTATGCACGGTGACTTTCCAGGTCATAACACCAACCCTGACGTCGCTGAATTTCCTTCACCTCGTCATTTGATGCAGTATATATTCCTTCCCTGTGTTTCTGTACGAGAAGCAGAAGGAGTGTTCACACGGCAACTTTTACTCCGGTGTAGCACCGGGGCTGCCCCGGTAGAGCGTTCACACGGTACAAAGTTATAGCGGTGTAGCCCCTGAAAGCTGCTTAAACCGGTGCAAATCTAACCCTGCTCGGGAGGTGGTTTAAGAAATTTACTCCGGAGTAAACGCTAGTTTGCGGGGCAGCACCGATATAAAATGGGACGTCTGAACGCTACAGGGGTAGACTCGCTACGCGCGAGGAGAGTCGATTACATACGGGCATTGCATAATTTGCATCCTGGTATTTTACGCTTCCAAAATGGCGAACATCAACAACAACAGAACTGCGTCTCTTCCAGTGTTGCCAGATTGGGCGGTTTTAAGTGCATTTTGGCGGATTTGAACATATTTTGGGCTGGAAAATGTCAGCAGTATCTGGCAACACTGGTGTCTTCATCCACGTTGTTTTCCCGGCGCTTGGTGATGCCATGACAACCGGGAAAAGGAGGTACATTTTCACGCATGCGCATATTTCATTTCCGCATTATTACTATCGTATAGCACGGCCGCAAAAACTGCCGTGTGAACGCAAGTGGGGCTGCACCGGTGCTAACACGCTTCTCTCTAGTAAGCAGGGTTGTGACGTGTGAACGCTCCACAAAATTTACACCGGTGTAAGATATATCGCAACAAAATACATCCGTGCAGCATCGATGCAAATATGTGCCGTGTGAACACCCCTAGATTTTCGTGAAGGTGCGACTGTGTTCCAGTCTCTCTCTCTCTCTCTCTCTATCTCTTTGGTACTTGTTTCTCATCAAATAAGCTCCTCACAAATGGCTCACATTAGATAATGGAAACGTGTGACAGCAGCAACTTGTCTTTTTTTTTTTTTCTTTTGCCAATCTTTCCACCCATCAACAATGGAGCTGGGAAACATCCACACCCACTTAGTGCAGACTTTCCAGTCTGGGTGCTGGAAAAACATGCTCTCGTGAAGTGTGTGTTCCAGCCTCTCCATGCCTGTTTGTATTTGACACACACTCGCAGCGCTCATCATGAACTAACAGTGACTCATGCGGGCAGGTGTGGTTTTAAAGGTCCTACATCTTATTTCTAAACCCTTTTGTATTCTTTCTGAGTGTCACAGAAACACATCGTTATTCTTTTATTTATTTATATATATCTATAAGGCCGATCCCTTGACAGCAGCCCAATACATCAAACCATGCAGATACAAATCAAGAGCTTCAGTTAATGTTCACTTCAAACATCAGAATGGGAAAAATTGTCATCTCAAAGTCTCTTTCACTGTAGTTTCAGCCAGATGGACTGGTTTGAGTATTTCAGAAACTGCTGGTCTCCTGGGGTTTTCATGCACAACAGTCTCGAGAGTTTACACAGAATGGTACGAAAAACATCAAGTGAGTGAGCGAGCGAGCGACAGCTCTGTGGGTGGAAACAAACGCCTTGTTGATAAGAGTGGTCAGAGGAAAATGGCCAGATTGGTTTGAGCTGCCAGGAGGGATATAGTAAGTCATATAATCACTCTTTACAACCGTAGTGAGCAGAAAAGCATCTCCGCATGCAACAGAAGACCATTGGGCTCCACTCCTGCAGCCAAGAACAGGAATCTTGCAATCAAGAACAAGTTCCTATTAAAGTTTGTGTGTGTGTGTGTATGTGTTTATTTATATATATATATATATATATATATATATATATATATATATATATATTAGTGCTGTCAAAAATGTCGCGTTATTAACGCGTTAACTTGACTCAATTTTAACGGCGATAATTTTTTTTATCGCGAGATTAACGCTCTGTGACATGATGTAGGTTTTTCATAAGCTTTTGAAACTGCCAGGAACTTGGAACAGAGACTTTGCTTAGAAAACCGATAGCAGCTAGACTGTAATGCCCCGCCCCGCACAGCCAGAGTCCTCTGCCCCCCCCCCCAAGAACCAGCGCGGGCAGGGCGCGATAGTAGAGATGGGATTTATGGCTCTTTGATGGGATCCGCATCTTTGTGATCCGTTCTTTGAAAAGAGCCGTTCAAAAGACTGGCTCATTTGGCTCTTCTTAAATATTTATTCAGTTTTAAGAAGACAGCGTCTAAAGAAGCCAGATCCCTCTGAACTGTAAACTCAATGCTATCCCAGAAATCCTTCCTGTAATATGCAAATTTGGCCGCCTCTGATTGGACAGCACGACGCATCAACAGGCAGAAAGTGTAAAAGTACAAAATGTGTTAAGTGAGCTGAAACGGTAAAGATCAGATTCAATGCAATATTTATCAACGAACAACTTAAAGTTAATATAATAGTGTACTTTATATTATAATCAAGCATGTCAAGCCTACCGTCACTGTGTAACCTGTCTCTCTGAGTTGTAGACTAACTCAAACAGTAGATCACTTCACTCCTGGTTCTTTTGCTAGCCCCGGTGTTCAGCTTAGGTTTCACTTTGCAGTGGCTGTGTCAAGACGTGTTATGCTTTGCAATACAAAGCAAGCCCATTCATGTTTTTATGCTGATAAGAGAATTACAATGGTTTTTCATGTGACAAAAATGTGCGATTAAATTGCGATTAATCGCGAGTTAACTGTGACAGTCGCGACATTAATCGCGATTAAATATTTTAATCGCTTGACAGCACTAATATATATATATATATATATATATATATATATATATATATATATATATATTAGGGATGGCGAAAACTAAAAAAAATCTTGACCGTCCACCGAGCCTCATTAGCCGGTTAAAGTCAGTTAACCTAAATTCTAGAATTGGAATTATTAGAATCTATTCTAAATCTAACCGCGAGCATCCGCACATTCAGTCCCAGTTGCTGCCCTCCACTCACATTCCCTTTTCTACAGCGCGAAACATTCAGTCCAACGCGGCACTGATGTCGAGGGGTTTGTATTGGAGCGGAGGACAAATGGCTCCAGCTTAGAGACAGTTTCAGTTGGCCATGATGGCGTTGAAAATAAAGTCAAGTGCTAGAAGTACATAACATTCAGTGATGGGAATAACGGCGTTAAAATAAAGGCTGTTATGACGCCGGGTAATCTAATTAATTAGCTACAATCGTTATAACGCCGTTACCAATATCAACACGCCATTACTGCATGGTATTGAAGTTGCTCTGAAGCCGTCACCGACTTGGCTCACAGACATAAAAGCTGCGTTTGTCACTCCCCCTCAGACACCGCTGTCATTTCATTCCCTCCCCTTCCCTCCAAAAGTCGGCATCTGCGCCTTTAGTTTGCGTGGAGAGATATGATCTGCAATAACATGCATTGTTGGCTACAGACCGAAACATACTTTCAGAATGCACTGGCCAAGGCAGGACTAAACTCCATGTGCCTTCTAATAATAATTTAAAAAAAAAAAACACAGAATAGTAATTTGTAAGCTAAAAAGCCTGTGTCTACACTTTTCTTTTGCCGAGTGGCAGCTGTCTTCAACTGGGGCGGGAGGGCGGGACATGACTGAATGGGTGTTTGATTTGTCAGCTGTCGTCCTTACACCACATGGCATGCCCCAAGTGTTTACAACACAGAATTCCAGGTTCTCCGCTCCAAAATCGGCAGCTTCAAAACGATTGATTTTTTTTTTTTTTAACCGACAACCAAAAAAAAATTAACCGGTTGATGTTGATTCGGTCAACCACCGGTCAAACGGTCATCGGTTAACATCCCTAATATATATAAGGGTCCGTCTCAGAAACTGGTCTCTCATTTAGGACGTTATGGTCAAAAAATAAATCTTCTAATTTTCCTATTTTTTTGGCATTTACCGAACACTCAATGTTTCTTTTGTCATGTTTAATAAGAATAAAGATAGTATCTTGCTTTATCTGGCCTCCACTATGGAAAAATGTTTTTGATTACAATTCAAATGCTTTTGTAAAATTGATTTACATATAAAATAACTACATCATGAAGAATTAAAGCCCCTCCTTCACAGATGAGTGAAAATATTGAATAAATTTCCTCTTTTTGATTGCTTGGGTTAAAAATGCCAAGTTATAATGACTGAATTGATTATTCACTTAAATATGAATGATGATACATTTTGGGTATTTGATATGGCGAAATAGGACACAATGGAAAAATCAAGAACACACCGGAAAGATGAGAATAACGGCACTGGTAAAAGAACAGCGACTGTACCGGCTGAAGGTCGTGCGGGTTTCTGCTGCGGCGTGCGAGCAACGGGACATCACTACTGCACCGGACGGAGCGCGAGGCAGGGGCGGGGCAAAATGACTGGCCGTAGAGTCTATCAAAAGTTCGATCTAAATTGACCATGGTTGCAAAATATTGGCCAAAAATACACAAACACTACGAAATATGAAAGTAAGATGAAAAAGAAACAAACATTCTATTGCCTTATACTGCAAGACTAAAACAAAAACTGTCAAAACTCACCTTTTCAGTGATGACGTCCGAACAGATCACTCATGTAACAGAAAGACCGCAAATGGAAGCACGATCAACTTCTAACTGTTGGAGTGGAAAATTCCATTCTACACATGCAAATTGTTAATGTGTGTCCTTCCCCGCACACAAATAACACGCTACGGTAAAAAATAGACCACAACTCATTTTATAGCTCAGAAATTCATACAAGACCAGCTACCATCGTAACATTCTGTAAGAAACATATTCTATACCTAACTTTCAGCTTTCATTTTAAAAAAACAAAATCGCAGATTTATAACTAAATTTTTATATGGCGTAGTGATTTTAGGTTACTACTTTTGGTGAGGTAGTGACCTTGACCCTGAGGCTTTCCGTTTAGATCAAAACACACGATCGTATTGGTTTTGGGTCTGCGGAAAACGGAGTTACAACGGTGATCAAATATTTTGCATGATGTTTTATTACGGTTATGATTATTCTGTGAGCGCACCAATCCTTAGGTGTATAAAGTTACAACTTAAAATACAATTAGTGATAACTGTAGACTTTTCAGTGGACTACAACCTTTTTAAGGGAATGCGATGTGGTCAACCATTTATCATGTCCCAGATCAAGCCGCCATTTTTCCACAAATTCGCAGAATTTTTGCCAAATTCTGAATAGAGTATTCACATCAAAGATTTAGTTTTATCTGTATTATTTCTTTCATCATTTTATTTCAAATTAAAACCAACATCACCATTCAAAACCGTATAGTTTATTGACTGAGTATATTTAGTGGGGTTCCCCCACAGCACCCAGTTTCTGAGACAGGCCCATATATATGGTATTGTCACTGAAGAGTGACACTTTCATTGAGCGGATGTTAATATTCCTAAAGCAGACCTCAAGCTATTCATTAGTCTGCTAACAGCCTTATTAGCAAAGGGAGAAGTATTTTGCACATCAATACAAGCAGATGTCTTCTTCGAAATTAGTCTTTTGTGGCCTGTTTCCGAGCCAAACAGGAAAACGCTGAATCATGATTTTATTGTCATGAATGTGCAAAATCAGTCACGTGCAGTTCGTCCTGTTTTTCCCCGACTGCGGTCTTGAGAGAAATGAAGGCATTTAGAGAGCAGCTGAAGTGTAAAATGAACTTTATGTCGAGGTTATGGAGAACTTTTGCATTTGCGCAAACAAATGAAGCCGTGCGTTTGCCTCTTTGCAGCAGGAACGGAACATTTCTCCAGGCTTTTTTCACTCGTCACCTAGTCGGGTTTCGTTCAGGTCACTGATTTGAGTCGAAACTTTTTGGGTTTTTTTGACTCATTTGTTGTAAGTAGCTTGGAAGAAAGTGCTGTCTACCCTCTTCCAAATACCTGAACTTATACACAGACTAAGGTTACCTTGTGGCATTGTGATGGACTGGGAAGGAGGAGTGCGCCATTGCTACCACACCAAGAGTCCAGCCAATTTTTCTCGACATTCCCACCCACGTGAGTGTAACATTGCTGGGATTGGAACTCATGCTGTTCCAGCGACAGTGAATGAAGCAGGATTTTGACCTGTCAGACAGATCCTCCCCGTCATGCTATCTCATACACACAGTTAAGAGTAGACCTACTTTTCATGTACATACATGTAATGAAATTTTTGCTACAAAAAACCCTGCAACATTCATTTTCCTATTCTTCATCAACTTAAATATTCCTTTTGTTCATTTTCTTAAGAACCAACAATAATTATTTACCCACAGTTGTAAAGGTTGGGGTAAAATATGTCTATTAATTAAAATATTCCTTAAAATTAAAAAGTTTAGAGCAAATCGGCCTTTTCTTGATGAACAGTTCTGAACATTTGTACTCCCTCGATTTGCTTCTTTTTTCCTTCTTTCAGCAGTCTGTAAAAAGAGAGCTCTGATTTCTTGTTAAATCTATTAGTACACACACTCATCTCTTTTTCACATTTTAGATCTGTTTTTTTTTTTTGCAACATTAGAGCTGTGTTACTTCCGCCTACGGTGAAGTCACATGTATTCCTGCTATTGTACATTACTGCTCCTTCTGCTGTCTAAACAAAGCAGTTACAGCTCAGAAAACTAAGAGATTACACAGCCTAATGATCACAGTCCATTCTTATTTCATCGATTTGAATAGTCATAATTTTGTGTCGCGATTTATCATCGCGTGTGTGTGTGTGTATATATATATATATATATATATATTTATAATCAGTCAGACGCACCTCATAATGTACAACCCCAATTCCAGAAAAGTTGGGACAAAGTACAAATTGTAAATAAAAACGGAATGTACTGATGTGGAAGTTTCAAAATTCCATATTTTATTCAGAATAGAACATAGATGACATATCAAATGTTTAAACTGAGAAAATGTATCATTTAAAGAGAAAAATTAGGTGATTTTAAATTTCATGACAACACCACATCTCAAAAAAGTTGGGACAAGGCCATGTTTCCCACTGTGAGACATCCCCTTTTCTCTTTACAACAGTCTGTAAACGTCTGGGGACTGAGGAGACAAGTTGCTCAAGTTTAGGGATAGGAATGTTAACCCATTCTTGTCTAATGTAGGATTCTAGTTGCTCAACTGTCTTAGGTCTTTTTTGTCGTATCTTCCGTTTTATGATGCGCCAAATGTTTTCTATGGGTGAAAGATCTGGACTGCAGGCTGGCCAGTTCAGTACCCGGACCCTTCTTCTACGCAGCCATGATGCTGTAATTGATGCAGTATGTGGTTTGGCATTGTCATGTTGGAAAATGCAAGGTCTTCCCTGAAAGAGACGTCGTCTGGAAGGGAGCATATGTTGCTCTAGAACCTGGATATACCTTTCAGCATTGATGATGTCTTTCCAGATGTGTAAGCTGCCCATGCCACATGCACTCATGCAACCCCGTACCATCAGAGATGCAGGCTTCTGAACTGAGCGCTGATAACAACTTGGGTCGTCCTTCTCCTCTTTAGTCCGAATGACACGGCGTCCCTGATTTCCATAAAGAACTTCAAATTTTGATTCGTCTGACCACAGAACAGTTTTCCACTTTGCCACAGTCCATTTTAAATGAGCCTTGGCCCAGAGAAGACGTCTGCGCTTCTGGATCATGTTTAGATACAGCTTCTTCTTTGAACTATAGAGTTTTAGCTGGCAACGGCAGATGGCACGGTGAATTGTGTTCACAGATAATGTTCTCTGGAAATATTCCTGAGCCCATTTTGTGATTTCCAATACAGAAGCATGCCTGTATGTGATGCAGTTCCGTCTAAGGGCCCGAAGATCACGGGCGCTCGGTATGGTTTTCCGGCCTTGACCCTTACGCACAGAAATTCTTCCAGATTCTCTGAATCTTTTGATGATATTATGCACTGTAGATGATGATATGTTCAAACTCTTTGCAATTTTACACTGTCGAACTCCTTTCTGATATTGCTCCACTATTTGTCGGCGCAGAATTAGGGGGATTGGTGATCCTCTTCCCATCTTTACTTCTGAGAGCCGCTGCCACTCCAAGATGCTCTTTTTATACCCAGTCATGTTAATGACCTATTGCCAATTGACCTAATGAGTTGCAATTTGGTCCTCCAGCTGTTCCTTTTTTGTACCTTTAACTTTTCCAGCCTCTTATTGCCCCTGTCCCAACTTTTTTGAGATGCGTTGCTGTCATGAAATTTCAAATGAGCCAATATTTGGCATGAAATTTCAAAATGTCTCACTTTCGACATTTGATATGTTGTCTATGTTCTATTGTGAATACAATATCAGTTTTTGAGATTTGTAAATTATTGCATTCCGTTTTTATTTACAATTTGTACTTTGTCCCAACTTTTTTTGGAATCGGGGTTGTACGTTAAACAAAAGCTTCAATGTTTTGATTAAACTAGTTTACAAGAGCAACAGCGTTGTTTTCATTTACAACAACAAAAAAAGGGCTCGTACATGCAAGCCGGCTCTGAACATGAACTTGAACATCTCGATTTGTTCACAACTGACGCATCGCGAGTTCATGTTCTGCATGCTAGCGTGCTCGCTGCAGAGTACTAGTGTATATAGTGTAAATATTCTGTGTAAATAGTGCCAGTGTTAGTTTTCTTAGCTTGTATCAAATGTATCTTAATGTTTTCCTTGACAAAGTGAATTAAATGATCCCGAGTGGGGCAGCAGAAAAGTGTTCGCAGCGTTAATCAGGGTAACACGAGTTGCCACAGCTGTCCAAGACTGGGAGGTAACGGAGCACAGGCTTTCTGGGTGGGATTGATGGCACGCTCCCTCTCTGCTGTCAGTCATAATGACGGTCATAGTCAGGGGCGCCGCCAGAAATTTTGGGCCCCATGAAAGATTAGAATTTTGGGCCCCCCAACTTTGCCCACCCTCGTCACAATTGCACTATTGTCATTATTTGACTTTTGATAGCCCATGGACCTTGAGTTTGTGACTTTGTTATTACATTTTATGTATTAACCTACCAGGGACTAGATGAAAACTGGTCAGTGACTAATTCTGGTGCATTTACAATCACAAATGAAAATTCAAGATTTTGCCACATGCCTTCTTGTGCTAGGACAATTGGTAGTGAAATGTGTGATGTGACTGCTAATAAAACTTTAATCTAGCAAACTGTATATGGCGCTCGCTCATTAAAAACTTCAATCCTAAAGCATTTATGGGTTGTATTGCTGCTTACCTCCTTCTCCAAAGGGGGGGTTCAGTGGTTTGGTAGGGCGGAGGTCCCCCTGAGGCTGAATCTGTGCATATTTAGGGCACCCCATTAGTTATGAAACTGGTTATTAGCACTAATTAGCACCAGCATAACGTAATATTTCATCTTGTTTATCACACAAGTCAGTTCAGTTATTAAAATGGAAAAAATGTCACTGTACAAACTGTAAAAGTGTTCTCTTGATAGGCTAATCCAACCACGTTCATACTGTTCATTTACCATTCGCTAATATTTTGAACACACATGTGAGCGATAGCTACCTTTCTTTGGGAAAAACTGAGTGACCAGTTGCCTGCCTCTCCGGTCCCTCTCAGCTTTCAGCTGCCTTTCTTTACGTTTTTGACAGCCACTCTTCATATTTAGCGATCATAGACTGTACGCACTCCACTGCTGGCTGGCTGCTGCACCGCGACACAGCAGCAAGTAGCGTTGCACTGATCAGCACACAGATTTAACGCATCGCGCTTCTACCAGAACTGGACTGCACCATTTTGCAAAAGGGGGAGGGTTAAAGGACAATATGTTGAAGAACTCAAGAAATAGACAACCTTGTTCAATTAGCTCATTTTACCAGATGGAATATTGCATTGTTGTTCTTTCAAAAGTCTTATTAAAATCATATTCTCAGCCCCTTAAAGGGCCCCATGGCAGTGCTGGGCCCCTAGAATTGTTCTAACCTTTCCCCCCCGGCGGCGCCCATGGTCATCGTGTCTGAGCTCAGGTATGAGGAAGAAGGCAGATAGCGTTTTCCTCCGAGTGTGTTCCAGCATGAGCAGCAGTTCATAAAGATGCATTTGGCTTATTTATTTATTTATTTATTTATTTATCTATCTTTTTTTTTTAAACACATCACAAAGGAAGCATATGTTCTCCTTCAGCCTTCGGGGTCTGTCGCTGTTGCATGATGCCTGGAAAAACATGCTACGTGGCCTGGCTACTGTAACCGTGGCATGTTTATAGCGCCGTGTCATGAAACAGCATCACACCCAGGGTTCCCGGGACAGACGCCGCGATACTGATCATTCAGGATAAATCTTCATTAATTAATAAATGTTCATTTTAACGCTTCATCTGTAGTCAAGGAGCCTTCTGTGGTTTGGCTGGCACACACACACTGTTCTGCATGTTGATTCCAGCCAGGGACCAATCACAGAGAGTTATTCAAATGAAGCTCTCGCATGACCTAGATAGAGAGATTTTGAACAGAGTTTAAAAATAGAGCGAGTGTGTACAGACTCGTGTTGCTGCAGTTTCTTACGGTGCAAAAAAAACAAAAAAAAACCCTGAGTTTGAAAAAAATAATAATAATGTGAATGGATACCATATTATGTAAAAGCGAAAAAGGCAAAACATAAGAGTTCATTAAAAAAAAAAAGTTTTAACACTTGAATCGGTAAGAAAAAACGCAATGTCAGTTTCGTAACAAATATCAGGATCATTTATGATGTCTTAAAAATAGATTAAAATGATTAATCTGATTTTCTCTAGATTTGTATTAGTATAACAAAAAGGCACGAATTGGAATAATTAACACTTTTTTTTTTTGGTCTACCAGGGGACGTCATCGTAGACATCAATGGCACATGTGTGCTCGGTAAAACCCACGCAGACGTGGTGCAGATGTTCCAGTCAGTCGCCGTGAACCAGTACGTGGACATGGTGTTATGCCGAGGCTACCCCCTTCCCGAGGATGCCGGCGACGAGGCTGCAGGAGAAGGCGCAGCCGCACCACCGGCCGATCGGCAGGCGCTTGTAACCGACGGGCGACTGGAGGACGCCCCCGAGCTCACGCTGCTGCAGCCGGAGCTGGTGAGCGTGACGCTGGCGAAGGGGCCGAGCGGATTTGGGTTTGCCATCGCCGACTGCCCGTTGGGCCAGAAGGTGAAGATGATCCTGGACGCTCAGTGGTGCCGCGGCCTGCTCAAAGGCGACGTGATTAAAGAGATCAACCGGAAGAACGTGCAAACGCTGAGCCACACGCAGGTGGTGGACATCCTGAAAGAGCTGCCCCTCGGCTCCGAGGTCAGCGTGCTCGTGCTCAGAGGAGGTAAGAACCGGGAACGTGTCTACGACAAGCATGGCGTTATAGCAATGATCAAGGCACAGTGCCTGTTAAAATAATCAAAATGAAAAGCAGTGGTTTGATTCGCTGGTGAATTCTCAAAGCTGATTGGTCGGAAAGGGTTGATGATGATTAATTTTTTGTCGCAGCAGCAGCTCTGACGCACTCGGTCTAATACAGTATGGTTTCTATAGTAACAGCTTATTCACAAGCACTCGTATAATCGAAAGGCGATGATACACGGGGCAACTTTTGGGGTCATGTTGCCGGCAACGGGCAGCCAGGTGAGACACGGCAACTAATTAGGGCAATAACTAATCGGATAAGAGCAAATCTGTTGCCAGGGAGACAGACACCGAAACATTTACAGCTGTCACTTTTGTCAGCCTTTATTTCGCTCAGGTAAGTAAATAAAAGATGATTTACGATTATTTTAACATTTATGAGTCAAAATAACCACATTATTCTGTTGATAATAAACACTCTTTTAAAAATCTCTTTAAAAATGCTCCGAGCCTCAATCGCATACGTGATCACTAATAACTGACACATCACAAAAACATCATCGTTTCATTCTCATCTCAGCAAAAAAAGAAAAAAAGACATGGACCAGGAAACGGCTGCTGAGGAGGAAAAAGGGCTGACCGAGCTCCTGAAAGGCTTTCTTTCTTTCTTAGATCCCAAAGTTTGTACTGTTTCACCGTCAGGTTCCACAAGTAGTCATGCTCTGTACCTGAATGTACCGAAGCCGAGAGAGGCCCTTCATATAATCTTTTTTTTATTCACCTTGTTATCCCGAGATAACGACATAATTAATTCAGGATCTCGAGAAAACAACACAACTAATTCGAGATCTCGAGAAAACAAAACAATTATTCCATGATCTCAGCTGGATCACTGTATCTCCGTCGGTAGAGACGAAGCCGGGCCAGTCTTCTGCGGAGGTGCCGCGGACTAATTTTGAAATGATCCCTTATTAAAAGACTTAATGCAATCTCTCCCTGTGTCAACCCCTGATCAAAATATTGCCTTATTAGGTGATCGATTATTCCAGACATTCTAATGACCAAAGTTGCGTCTATACAGAATGAGAAATAGCCCCAAAGTCAGCATATCGCAAGCCTCTTGGCGCACCTGAATGAACCATTTCTCAGCTGTTTACTCGAGATCATGAAATAATTTTGTTTTCTCGAGATCACGGAATAACGGTTTTGTTTTCTCGAGATCTCGAATTAGTTGTGTTGTTATCTCGGGATGACAAGGTGAATAAAAAAAATGGATTATATGAAGGGCCTCTCGCGGCTTCCGTATGAATTAGATCAGATGATAAGTTAGACAAGTCTCTATTACAACTCTCAAAAAAAAAAAAACATGAGCTACCCATCACTTTTAACTTGACGCAAGAGAGCTAAAGCTAGACTGCCTTTCAGATTTTTCAAGTGTAGGTCATAAAAAGAATTTTCCCGACACCCAGTTATGTTTGTTTGTTTGTTGACCGAACGCTACTGAATTCGAATCACATACTTCGTTTACACTTCGCCAGGTATCATCTCCTCCCTGTACTAGAAAATAATTCCGTTTACACAATGCTCAAAAACATGTCAAACAAATAGAAAGCCAACCAGAGATCTGAAAGCCAAGGAGGAGGGACCGTCAGATCACAATGCTAAAGCTCCATTTTCCACTATTTACACGCAGGCATGAAAACGGGGTTTTCACAAATCTCCACTTTGCCCGGAGTTTTCTAAAGCAGCCGTTTTCAGTGACTGAAACCTCCGTTTACGTGTAAATGATGGGTGCGATGTTTTTATAGATACCCAGCTACGTGTAAACAGGGTCACAGACTTCCAATATTATTATTATTTTTTTTTTTTTTTTTAAATGGACCAATTAATGAATTTAAGGCCGTGTGGCCCTAAATTCTCCGCTCTTTTTTTCCTGCTTCACCATGACGCAATACAAGATACTACGTCATGCATGACGTGGTGGGCTTTCCCCGTTCACGCAAGGCGTTGTGGGATACAAATTGGAAACAGGAGAGAAAAATGGAGGACGCGAATGAAACGTGAAAGAGCGACTATGGTAACAGAAAGCGAGAAGAAAAGACACGTACAAAGGAAAGGAAATGCAGGACCAAACTCGGTGCTCAGTGAGCACCTCGGTGTGATCAGCTGTTCGTTTAGTGACAGGATGATGGAACTGTCAGTGCACGGTCAAGGTAAACTTGTGGATGCCAGCTGCCGTAAAACCCAAAAGAAGGAGGTAAACTTTTTTTTTTTTATAATATAAAGATATTGCAGAAATAAACATGCATCACAATGACCAAATTCCAGAGGGAACTAATTTTCACTGATTTTATGAAATCAAAAGGCCGCCTAGCTTTAACGTTATCCCAACACAGCTAGCAATTAAATTTCAGCTATGTTAGCAAAACTCACCACTAGTTAGCTAAATCCCATTCAGTCTCTCTGGAGCAGTGGTTCGCTAACAACAGTTTACACTTAGCTGGAAAAAATTGATGTCTTAATTCCAGCCTGAGCACGTAAAAATAGATGTCTGTTGGTTTTCTAAGCACTCGACGAGGTAAATTTATAACTTTGGGTTTACACATAAAAAGATACGAGTTATGTCATCGTCTTTGTCTCTTTTTTTTTTTTCTTCGCGCCACTGCCGGAGATGCCGCCATTTTTGTTGGAAATTTCAGAAGCGCTCAGGTGGTCATGTGATCCGCTTCTAGCACTCTGATTGGATGATCTTAGAAGAAAAAGTCATTCCAAACAAACAAAAAATAATAATTCAGATAGGAAATTACGTTGTACAATCTGAATGGGAACGTATCGAAGCGCAATTACCCCAAAAATTGTCGCCCCGTGTATCAGACTAATAATAAACAGATTAAGGTGATGGCCGGAGCGATGTTGTTTCGTGGATGTTCAGCAACGTTTAAACGTAACTATAAATGGTTAAAAATTACAAACAGAATCGAAGCATAGACAAGGTGCTGTCAGTGGTCGAGTTGTAAAATCAAACCGGGGGGATGGTGACATTTTTAGTCGCGTGTCGACCCATCGGTCGGTCCGTCGGTGGGAATCTGGTTTGCTTTTAGGAGGGTTTGCACACAACGTAGGTCTGTGGACCTTGTTCATTTACCAGACATACAGTATTTTGTGCTGATAAAGTGTGTAGTACGCACTGTGTACCCTGTTTATTGTTGTAAAAAACATAATACACTGGTATTTTACTGTAAAACATGCACAGTGTGGATGTCGTGTCATATTTAGTCAGTCTCCTGGCTGACATACCGGTACCTACCACGTTCTCCATATTAGGGTGAAATGCAGATGACAAATTTGAAGTGTAACTTCATAGTCATGGTAGGCTCCTTTTAAATCGTTTGGTAAATAATTTATTAAAACCTCAGCAGGCAATGTAAATGAACAACTGAATCTTTTCATATCAAGTCAATAGAATTTTTATTCAAAGCTGAACATTGGGAGCATTGAGATAAATACAGACGTAGGTAGGGAACCAATAAGCAGGGATCCCAGACGTCCGCTATTTAGCGGAATTCCGCTATTTTTCTAGCCAAAGTGGTGGTGTGGTTTTTTTTTTTTTTTTTTTTTTTTTAAGTCTCTTGTATATCCGTTAAAATATGTTTAAGTAAAATGACCAGCAGAATACGTTCTGATTTGGTTTGCTTGTTTAGCGATGTTTTTGTCAGCTTCATTTGTTCTCGTTGACATTCGGGAACACTCGGAAGTTAAATTGATGTAAATACAGTACTGTACATATGTACTGTACGTGATAGAACGAGAAAACAATATGGCTGCGCCCATTTGCTAGAAAATGTGTTTTAACTCCGTTCGTGCTTTTGTTTCGAATGCGTTGAATTTAATTCAATATGTCATGGAAAAAAAGATATCGTCCATAAAAGAGGTAGCGGAACAGTGTCCGGGTTAGAAGTATATTCTTCAAAGCTACATTTTCATCTAATTTTTATAAATGAGTGATTCCACGCTTATGGGTACTGAAATGGGGACATGAACTTATTCACCTAAAACCATTTCTTTTTTTACCATCAGGTCACAAAACATGTAATCTTTAATGAATGATATGTTAAAAGATAACTTTAATTTTCTGAGATGTAATAAAAACATATTTATATGCCAAAGTCAAGCCTATGAGTTCCAAAATGATGTCTGTTACATTACTTCTGTTACGATTGTCCATCTCGCGTCTGTTACAAATTAATTACAATCTAGCTCTATACCATGTTAATCTTATTGAAAGAATGTGTATGTTTATTCTACTACACATGTTTATTAATTATATTTGCTAAAACATCACCTTCCTATGTTTCAAAAAGTAATTCTACATTGTTAAAATTGAGAATATATATGTCCACAACACTTCTGTTACGTTCTGACTTTGGCATATAAATATGTTTTTATTACATCTCAGAAAATTAAAGTTATCTTTTAACATATCATTCATTAAAGATTACATGTTTTGTGACCTGATTGGTAAAAAAAAGAAATGGTTTTAGGTGAATTTTTAAAAATAAGTTCATGTCCCCATTTCAGTACCCATAAGCGTGGAATCACTCAAATAACAATTTTTTTTTTTGCCACTTATGTCATTGATTACAAAATATGGCATCAAATAGATACACATTATTATTAAATTCTGTTGCTTTTCTATGTAAAAAATGTGTTCTATAGCATCTTTAAAGGTTACATTCTCAACAGCTTCAGGGGGCTTGCAGCCCCCTTGACCCTAGCCTAGGCCCACCCATCCTAAGCGTGACGCAACACGAGGGCCTGTTGCGAGCTTAGTCTGGCCAGGCAAGCTATCTACAGCTCTTCCAAGCTCCTGAAAAATCGGGAACCAATCAACTTTGAGCATCTCCAACGGCCCTGGGTAGAGGCGTGTTCAAGGCACTGACGTAGTAGAACTGCGACCGGAAGCCATAGATTGTTTACAGAATCTATGCCGGAAGCGCTTCATTCACTAGAAACATTACGAACATGGAGCAGCGGCAAGCCTTTGACACAGCGGTAGATGCTGTATTGAAAGCATTCAACGGGAAGTTCTCATTGAAAACGGAGCAAAGAGCAGCCCTGGAGGTATTTATTGAAAGGAAGGACGTTTTCGCCTTGCTCCCGACCGGCTTCGGTAAGAGTTTAATCTACCAGTTAGCCCCGTCGCGTCACATACGTCAGAGGAAAGAGCGATGTGATTGGTTTAAGCTTCGTCACAGCCTTTTCTGGCTTCGACCAGTAGCAAACTGAGGCATTTCAGGGAGGCGGGTCAACCACGGGCTCTGGGAAACGGTTGGGCTTAATAGCTTGGCCAGACCAATAGCTCGTAGAGCTTTGAAGTCGCGTTAGCCAGGCTACCTTGACCCCTGCTGATAGTTTCTGACATTCCTCTATTTTTTTCAATTACTGCTGGGATCCCTGAATAAGCTAAAACAAGCAACAGTAAATTGTAAATCAGACTAAACTTCCTAAAAGATGTTTGAGGCATTATGCATTTTTTTCCCTTTTTGTTATTATTGTGTTTATTCTTATGAGTAATGCAAATTATACATGTCCATACCGGTTATTATTTTAATGGAAAGAAAAGTACTTATGTTATTTCTGATTTATTTATTATCTGAACGAGGATTTGAGCTTTGAAAAATGACCGGATTCTTTCTGTAACGTCGATTCCCGCTGTTATCTAGGTCACGTGACACCTTAACGTTGACGGTTACCAAGGAGCTGCCTTAAATACTTTTGATACTTTGCTTCGATTCATACCAGCACTTTGATACATACTGGATACAAGCTAGCAAAATGAGTTAAAAGCAGGCATCTTTGGAAAGTTTCTTTGGAAAGGGGAAAAGGCCCATTGAGGAGACAGAAGAAGAGCCTATGACGAAGAAAAAGAAAGCTGCATTTTAGCAGACACTTTGTCGAGTCCTACACCAATCCTGCTCTGCCTTACATGTTGTGACCGGCTCTCTAATGAGGCAATGAAGCCTTCAAAACTGCTAGCGTCGTTTATTTTAGCCTTCCTGTCTTGAATAACACTTTTTGTTGCCTGAAGAATAACAAACGAATGTCCAGGCTGATTAAATTAATGGCCTTATACAAGAAATCAAAGCTAACATGAACCTGAGTAAGCTATCGATAGCTGGCTAGACTCCAAACTAACATTCATTATCATAGCTGTGTTGTTATCCGCCGCTCACAAATTAGGCTACATATCAGTAACTTTACAGCATGATAGCAGGCTCACAGAAAGTGTGACTGATATTCGTAACTCTTGACTTACCTCCTGAAATGTTTTTTCTTGCGATCTTACAACCCCGATTCCAAAAAAGTTGGGACAAAGTACAAATTGTAAATAAAAATGGAATGCAATGATGTGGAAGTTTCAAAATTCCATATTTTATTCAGAATAGAACATAGATGACATATCAAATGTTTAAACTGAGAAAATGTCTCATTTAAAGAGAAAAATTAGGTGATTTTAAATTTCATGACAACAACACATCTCAAAAAAGTTGGGACAAGGCCATGTTTCCCACTGTGAGACATCCCCTTTTCTCTTTACAACAGTCTGTAAACGTCTGGGGACTGAGGAGACAAGTTGCTCAAGTTTAGGGATAGGAATGTTAACCCATTCTTGTCTAATGTAGGATTCTAGATGCTCAACTGTCTTAGGTCTTTTTTGTCGTATCTTCCGTTTTATGATGCGCCAAATGTTTTCTATGGGTGAAAGATCTGGACTGCAGGCTGGCCAGTTCAGTACCCGGACCCTTCTTCTACGCAGCCATGATGCTGTAATTGATGCAGTATGTGGTTTGGCATTGTCATGTTGGAAAATGCAAGGTCTTCCCTGAAAGAGACGTCGTCTGGATGGGAGCATATGTTGCTCTAGAACCTGGATATACCTTTCAGCATTGATGGTGTCTTTCCAGATGTGTAAGCGCCCATGCCACACGCACTAATGCAACCCTGTACCATCAGAGATGCAGGCTTCTGAACTGAGCGCTGATAACAACTTGGGTCGTCCTTCTCCTCTTTAGTCCGAATGACACGGCGTCCCTGATTTCCATAAAGAACTTCAAATTTTGATTCGTCTGACCACAGAACAGTTTTCCACTTTGCCACAGTCCATTTTAAATGAGCCTTGGCCCAGAGAAGACGTCTGCACTTCTGGATCGTTTTTAGATACGGCTTCTTCTTTGAACTATAGAGTTTTAGCTGGCAACGGCGGATGGCACGGTGAATTGTGTTCACAGATAATGTTCTCTGGAAATATTCCTGAGCCCATTTTGTGATTTCCAATACAGAAGCATGCCTGTATGTGATGCAGTGCCGTCTAAGGGCCCGAAGATCACGGGCACCCAGTATGGTTTTCCGGCCTTGACCCTTACGCACAGAGATTCTTCCAGATTCTCTGAATCTTTTGATGATATTATGCACTGTAGATGATGATATGTTCAAGCACTTTGCAATTTTACACTGTCGAACTCCTTTCTGATATTGCTCCACTATTTGTCGGCGCAGAATTAGGGGGATTGGTGATCCTCTTCCCATCTTTACTTCTGAGAGCCGCTGCCACTCCAAGATGCTCTTTTTATACCCAGTCATGTTAATGACCTATTGCCAATTGACCTACTGAGTTGCAATTTGGTCCTCCAGCTGTTCCTTTTTTGTACCTTTAACTTTTCCAGCCTCTTATTGCCCCTGTCCCAACTTTTTTGAGATGT
Source organism: Neoarius graeffei (assembly GCF_027579695.1). Classification (NCBI taxonomy): domain Eukaryota; kingdom Metazoa; phylum Chordata; class Actinopteri; order Siluriformes; family Ariidae; genus Neoarius; species Neoarius graeffei. Next base: position 29,307,156 of record NC_083581.1, on the reverse strand, counting down.
GTTGCCGTCATGAAATTTCAAATGAGCCAATATTTGGCATGAAATTTCAAAATGTCTCACTTTTGACATTTGATATGTTGTCTATGTTCTATTGTGAATACAATATCAGTTTTTGAGATTTGTAAATTATTGCATTCCGTTTTTATTTACAATTTGTACTTTGTCCCAACTTTTTTGGAATCGGGGTTGTACGTTAAACAAAAGCTTCAATGTTTTGATTAAACTAGTTTACAAGAGCAACAGCGTTGTTTTCATTTACAACAAAAAAAAGGGCTCGTACATGCAAGCCGGCTCTGAACATGAACTTGCTTAGGTCTTGCTGTCCACTCCGCTTGGCCATGATGCTGCAATCCGCTGCTGTCACTGACGCCGAATGAAATAAAAAAATAACGGAACCCCAACTGAATGTCACCTCCTCAAACGCGTCGCTTGCGCGTGCCCTCTCTCGCGGGAGCTT